>NW_027521560.1:0-71759 GCF_052094955.1 Ictidomys tridecemlineatus
CTGAGTTAGAGGTAGTTTAATTTGGCAAACTAAAGAGGGGCTGGGAATGTGGCTCAGTGGTAGAGTGCTTGCCTCTCATGTGCTAAGGCCCCAGGTTCAATCCCCGAAATAAATGTGAGTCCCCTTGTAACTAAGAACCACTGAACAAATCCAATACTACAGATTTGAAGGTAGAGGAAAGGGATGGTAAAAAGACCTTATATTGGGCTGACGAACCAAAAACTAGAAAGTTTATGTTTCTTCTTTGAAGGAATAGAAGTTAGTGACCAGACAAACTGGTTTTGAAGGATTAAGGGGTAAAGCAATATAAAGAATCTAATTCAATCTTCATAATCATAGTAAGAGATTTCTTTAACACAGTTCTAAGAACTCATACCAAATCTGCTTTCTATTTCTGTGATGAACGATACTGGGATCAAGACCAAATATAGCTTATCTATTTACTCCAAAGTAGACCCACGCCTGGAAGATAAGACTGGGGACTATCTAAACAGAGTAGTATCAACATTTGCTTCAAGATTTCACCTCTTGACCACTGATCCAAATATTGTGCCTTTAAACTCAGCCTAGCTTTCGTCAGTTTGTGCCTTGCAAAACTTGCTTTATAATCACCTTCAAATCTGTAAGGATCTTTCCCCCCCTAAGACATTACTAAAAGCCTGAAGGTAGTCTCCCCACTGCAGTAAATTTTAAAACATAACTTTGCTTCATCAACAGATTTTTCTGGAGATCTTTGAGAGCTGTTGGCTGTCAGCAACACAAAGTAGATCAATTAATAACTTGTAGAAAATGAATATAATGTAGAGATAATGAGGCAATATTGAAGTAAATACCTGAAAATGAAAATGATTAAAAAAATGCCCTCCCTCTGATGAACACAGGGGACAGAGAAAACAAACAGGAAACTAGACTTCATGATGTTTTTCTGGATGAATTAGTTTTTTGTTTCATTTTTATTAGTCCATTTTTGTTCTACATAATGTTAGGGTTCATCTTGACATAATTATAAAAGTATAGAATAAAATTTGCTCCAATTCAGTCCCCAGAAATACCCTTTCCCTCTACTCCTCCTTCCCTCTGCTCCTTTTTTTTCTACTGATCTCTCTTCTATTTATTTAAACTTTTAAAAAATTAGTATATTATGTATGTACACAAAGGTGACTGTAGTGCATTTGTATATATACTGGGGAAAGTTTGGTCAGGTGCATTCCATTGTTTTTCCCTTTTTTCTGGACCAATAGTTTTTAAAAATTTGCCTGAGTATTCATCTGATAAAAGTATCAAACTGTTTAAATATTGCTAGCAGTAATGCATTGACTCTTAAGCCATTCTCACAAGAGAGCTAACACTCAACTTTTTGTATTTAGTCTAAAACAATACGATACTGAGTTAACAAAGCATTAGAAGTTACATCATTTCCTGTCACATGGACATAAAAGCCACAGCATAACAGTCATACTTTGCAGGCACTAAGATGAGGCAGAAAAAATGAAAACTATTTTCAGGGTCCACCCTTCATCTTTCCATAGGATTTCCTGGATAATGATTAAAATTATAAATTGATCTGCATAGGTTTGGCACTGGGTCTCTCTCCACCCTCCAACCACCCTTGCCAGCTCCAACACACATTCTCAGACAACACTTAGTTTTACCTTTCAACAACAACAACAACAACAACAACAACAACAAAATTACTAGAAAGAAGTCATTTTTCCTGCAGGGGAGACCTTGTTCCTGAGCCTCAATTATTTTTTACTCTTAAATCTTAGAGAGGAAATTACCTTCTCAGATTGGAAATTACTTTTTCATATTGGAAACCACCATTTCTGCCCAGATTCAGCTTGAGTTTACATGTGAAGCACTTTGCTATGAAGACAGTGTTCAGAGGGAGTATTTGGAAGATTGATCGGTGAATTTGGAGGTAGGTTATGGAAGTTATTTGAGTTAAATATAGATACATTCTTATTCAAAGAATAAATATATATTGTGAAACTTCTCTTAAAAGTACACATCTAGGGATACAGGTACAGTGCAGTGGTAGAGCATTTTCTAGAATGCATAAAGTCCTGTATTTGATCCCCAGCACTGAAATTAAAAAAAAAAAAGAGGTCCTTTGGAAAGTACACATCAAGATACATACAAATATACACTGGTCATGTTCAAAGGGTCTTTTTCTCCACAAAGACCATAATGCATGATAAATCTGGGTCCTCTATCCACAGACCTTACAACAAAAAGAAGGCATCCACTGAATGAAGCCTGTCACCCCTACATGTCAGAATCCAACCCCAGGATTGGTCAAGAAAAGCTTTTATGATGATGATGTGACACTAAAATGAAAACAAACAAAACCCCTTAACCCCTGGTTGAGGTTGAGGTTAGTAGAAATATTAACCAGGGTTCACTCAATAAACATCTTCTGAGCATCTCTAAAAGCCTGGCACAGTTCCAGGCACTAAGGGCAAGAGATGAATATAATCAAGTCTATGCCCTACAGAAACTTCCAGTCTAGCACTTGGCACATGGCACATAGAGGGCCATTGTAAATACTTGATAAAAAAATGAGTAGACAAGACGGTAAGTCCAAAATAAAATAAAATCACACTTGAGCAGCAGATGTTTCTAATTCCCTTAAAATACATTTTCAATGTCAATAAAAAGTAACTAAATTGGAAAAAATATACAATGATAGGAATATTGATGATACTACTTTAGGGAGAAAAGACAACATAAAACTATGTGCACAGTTGTGATGTTAAAAACAACAACAACAAAAATATATCTCCATAGGAGGAGGAAAGATTTTTAATAAAACAGTCTAGGATGATAATGCAATTTTATTTAGAATTAGAAATTATCTGCTTTACATTATCTATTTTTCCATATTTTTCATTTTTTCTATAGTATACATATTTTTTCTCATAGGTAGGATACCTATTTTTATTTTTATTATTTATTTTATTATTATTTAGAGGGTACTGGGGATTGAACCCAGGAATGCTTTATCACTAAGCTACATCCACAGCCCTTTTTAGGTTTTTGAGGCTGGCCTCAAACTTGTGATCCTCCCGCCTCAGCTTCCCAAGATGCTGGGATTCTAGGCATGCACAATTGCACTCAGCATAGAAATTTGATCTTTAGCCAAGAACAAAATCAGTAGTAATTTTGCATGTAAGAGCCCTTCAGAAAGTAAACTGGACTGACAAGCTAACTAGTTTCTATCAACTTATTCTTGATACTAAAAAACACTTTTATTTTTGCTTCTCAAGGCTTCTCTCTGGGTGGTGTGAGAGTTGCCCGACAATAGAAAAAAGTCCAGACGCATCAGCTACAGGAAGAAATCAGAAAAAAAACTGCTACAGCTGTGCCATCCAAGAACTCATGTGAGGCAGTCTGCACCTGGTACTAAAGAGCCCTTAAAATGACACATATCTGGAAAGGTCATTAAATCGACTCTTGATATTTTTATTCACCAGTTTCCAAAGTCATGAAACTTGTAATATGATATTTCATATTTAGTATCTATCAAAGGATATGGTCCTTAAAAATAAATGGTATCATAGAATAGGAACAAACAATGAGCATAGCTAATGATTTTTGATGTTTGCACAATTACATGATCCTAAACTTGTGCTATACATTTTACATGTTTTATTTCATTTAATTCTGAGTCCTAGGAAATTAGTACCATTATCACACTTAGGAGTAAATGGAAGAGATACTAAGGAATGCACCAGAAATCATAAAGCTAGGTGGAACCGGTGGTCTCTAACCCAGGTTTGACAGCATCCCGTATCCCTAAGGAGTACGCTTCTGAGTTATTGACTATTTTTCTTTCCCTGTGCCACCAAGAAATTGAGTGAAATATCTTACAGTTATGATAGGTAATATTTTTTTCCAAATGCTAGGAGGGGGCAAAGATGTAATTTTTTAAGTTTTAACAGCCTCTATTTAGACTTTTACCCATCTTCCCTTCTTTTTTTTCAAGAAAATAAAGCTTTAGAGCAGGAAACATTCTAAAATGATTTCTTGAAGCCCAGCATGGTGATGCACACCTGTATTCCCAGAGACTTGGGAGGCTGAGGCAGGAGGATTGCAATTTGGAGGGCAGCCTCAGCAACTCAGAAAGGCTCCAGTAACTTAGTGAGATCTTATCCAAAAATTAAAAAAATAAAATAAAGGGCTGGAGATGTAGCTCAGTGGTTAAGCATCCCTGAGTTTAATCTCCAGCATCAAAAATAAATAAATATATAAAGTTTCTTTAAATCTTAAAGAATCAGCCATTAAATCTTATTTGATCATTTCTATATCACATTTTGCCTCATACCTTATATTTAAAAAAAATACCCACCATATCATATTTGTTATTTCAACCAGTCTCAAAATGTTCAATAAAGAAAACCATGTAGACAGAATAATAACCCTTCTGACGAGTGTATTGCTTCAACTTTATATTTAGAATGTATTAGAAAGTAAGTAGTCACATACTCTTCTTGGGAACCATATGCACATATTTAAACCAGCTCAGTACTTCTTTTGTGGAAACATATCAACAGCTTGCAAGTGGGTAGAAAAGAATCTATTTCACTGAAAACCTCAAGTGAAATAATAGTGAAGGAGAGAGTGATTGTACAAGACAAACTGTATGTACACACTCAAGGAGCATGGCTCTCTTCTATTATGTGTGATACAGGTAAACTCCAAACTTGGAAGGTTAGGTTTGAATAAGATGTCACCTTCCTATTCAAAGTCATTAGAGAAAAAAGCAGTGCTTCTTAATCCTCAGGGATTATTACCAAAAAAAAAAATGAGGCTCCAATTTCAAATATTCTGCCTGCCCTGGCCTCCTGGAGATTTACACTTGAGAGACCTCTGACATGATTTTAATGTATGTGGCTCATGACTCATACTTTGAAAAACACTGCTGTGGATAAGTGTGAATCCAAGCATGGATTCGAGTTAGTCTAAATCTAAGTTTGAATCATGGCCCTTCTATGAATGGACAAGACAACTTAATTTCTTTCAGTCTCAGTTTCTCCATCTGTGAAATGGGAGGATACCAACTATCTTTTACAGCTGTTGCAAATTTTTAAAACATATAATATATTTTTATAAAAGTGTATTCTTAACCTGCTATGTTTATGAAGTCCCCAAATTTCATAAAAGCCTTATTAGTTATTCAAATAGTCCTCTCTACATTTCAAAATATTAGAACATCAGGAGAGACTATTGCCTAATTTGGTCTTAGTTGGTACAATATTTGTAACTGGTCTCGCTGGATCCCTTCATGCAGTGAATAAAATAAAACTCAAAGTACAGAGAACTAATTAATTGGTTATCACAGTATTGGCAGATGTTTTCTAACAAAAACATTCTATATAGCTATTTGATTTTTAAAGAATACACATATACTAATTGACTATAGCTTGCATTATAAATCAGGGTGGAAACATCTTTTGATATTAAAATCCAAGTTTCTAGAAGACCTGTGCTTTTGACTCTTTCATGGATCTCTGTTGTTTGCACAGTTAAGTGCACAGTCTTCAGGCACCACTATGGGAATTCTGACATGGTGAATGTACTCCTGTCCCACAGAGGAGATGGACATACAGAACACTGCAAGAGTGACAGCTGTCCCCCTCATGCCCCTCCCAGTCACTACCGGTCCCATCTACCTTATCACCACTTATTAGTTTCATCACTTTCAAATTTCAAGTAAATGAAACCATAAAAGTATTTGCTGTTTTCTGTCCAGATTTCCCTCTCATCTTAATGTCTTTATGTCTGAGATTCATCTATACATATTGTTTGTAGGAATAGTTTATTTTCTTTTTTTTAATCAACATAGAGTATTCTATCATATGCCTGGGTCACAAGGATCTATCTATAGACATTTGGGTTGTTTCAGTTGGGGGCTATGATACATAAAGTAACTGAATATTTTGTCCATGATTTGTAGCAAATGTGTACTTACAGCAGAATTGCTGGGTAGTAGGTTAGGCAAGTGTCTAGTTTTAGTTAACGTAACCCTCTAATTTTTTTTTTATACCAGCTATTGAACCCAGGGATGCTAAAACATGGAGCCACACCCCCGTTCCATTTTTGAGGAGTGGGGGTGGTGCTGAGAATTGAATTCAGGGGTACTTGACCACTAAAACACATCCCCAACCCTAGTTTTGTATTTTTATTTAGAAACAGAGTGTCACTGCATTGCTTAGAAGCTCACTTTTGCTGAGGTTGGCTTTGAACTCATGATCATCCTGACTCAGCCTCCTGAGCTGCTGGGATGTCAGGCTGTGCCACCACACCTTTACCTTTTATTTATTTATTTACTTTTAGAGACAGAGTTTCACTAAGTTGCTTAAGGCCTCACTAAGTTGCTGAGATTGCTCTTCAACTTTTGATCCTCCTGACTCAGCCTCCTGAGCCACTGGGATGTCAGGCATACACCCAGCTAACCCCTAAATTTTAATGCAATAATTTTATCAATTTATATTCCCACCAGCAGTGTATGGGTTTAGATCTTCCAACATTGTCAGATTAGCAATCTTGGTATTCTCTATCTTTTCCATTTTAGCTATGATGGAGCATCCGTAGTTATGATGTGTTTTAGTTTAGTTTTAGTTAGCATTTTTCTCATAATCAATGAAGTTAAACTTCTTTTCTTGTCTATACTGTGCTCTTAAATATCTTTTTTTAATGAAATTTTCAAGTATTTTTGCCTGTTTCTCATTTGAGCTACCTATCTTTCTTTCATTTTTATTTTTAATAAATGTTTTAGGGGAATATTTTAGACTTACAGATATACATGGCATCCCTCATGCACTTCTATTTAATGTTTTATATTATGGCACCATTGTTAAAATTTAAAAACCTACATTGATACATTACGAACCAAACTTCCAGCTTGATTTGGATTTTTCTCATTTTTCCACTACAATATTATTCTTTACTTCTGTAATTCAAATTAGAATATTGCATTGCACTTAGTCAATATTCCTTCTTAGTCTCCTCTGGTCAAGAACAACTTCTCAGTTTTTTTTTCTTTGTTTTTCTATGACCCTGATAATTTAAGAAAATATTCACACTAGCCAGATAGAATATCCCTGATAGAATTTATAGAATGTCCCTATTATGGTTTAGATATGAGGCAGACCCTGAAACTTCTTGTTAGAGTAGGAATGTTCAAAGGTAAAGTGATTAGATTATGAGGTCTGTGAACTAATTACTGAATTAATTCATTTGATGGATTAATCCATTTGATGGATTAATGATTCTAATGGACTAACTGGGTGGTAACTGTAGGCTGTAGGAAGTAGGTGATGGGGGTAGCATGCCTTTTGGGTCATATTTCTCTGGTGACTTACTTGTGGGTTCCTTCTCTTCCCACCCCTGTCCTTCCTGGCAGCCATGAGCTCAGGAACTTTCCTTTGCCCCTCTATTCTGCCTCACTTCACATCCAGAGCAATGGAGCCCACCGACCTTGGACTGAACCTCTGAAACTGTGAGCCTGTTATAAACTTTGTCTCCTCTTACTTGATCTTGAGTATTTTGGTCACAGCTATGTAAAACTGACTAACACAGCTCCTTAATTTGAATTTGATGGGAGTATGTGATTAGATGGGAATTACAGACTTTGTAAAGAACACCACACACAGCCTGAGGGCCCTTTTCATCTTATCCCATCAGGGTTACCGAATAGCCATATAACTCATCCTAATGATGTTAAGTTTTTGGTTAAGGTGATGTTTAATCAGGCTCCTGCTCCTCTGGAAAGTCATTATATTTCACTTTCCATACACTATTTCATGGAAGTGAGTCATTAAATCCAGTGAAAACTGGACATCATTACTTTTTGATCTATGGTTTTAATGAATTCAAGATATGGACCTCAAATTGGTCATATACATGTACTATTTATCTTCTGTATCATCAAAGAATATACTCCATATGATTTTAATCCTTCGACATTTGTCAACACTTGCTTGATGACCCAGCATATAGTTTTTATTTTAATAAATCTTCTATGTGTTCATAAAAAAGAATGTGGAATGTTTTGCATTGTTTTATACTGTATTATTTACCCCCACACATACACACATTTGCTCATTGTATTTCTCAAATATTATATGCTTTACTGAGTTTTTTTAAAAAACCTTTATTTGGGCTGGGGATGTGGCTCAAGTGGTAGCGCGCTTGCCTGGCATGCATGCGGCCCGGGTTCGATCCTCAGCACCACATACAGACAAAGATGCTGTGTCCGCCAAATACTGAAAAATAAATATTAAAGTTCTCTCTCTCTCCCTCTTTCTCATTCTCTCTCACTCTTTCTTTAAAAAAAATAAAAATAAAAATAAAAAACCTTTATTTTATTTGTTTATTTTTATGTGGTGCTGAGGATCAAACCCAGGGCCTCAAACGTGCTAGGTGAGCGCGCTATCATTGAGCCACAGCCCCACTTTACTGAACTTTTGACGAGAAAGATACGTTAAAAAAATCTCTTACTATGGAGCTGGGGACATAGCTCAGTGGCACAGTGCTTGCCTAGCATGTGTGAGGCCTTAGACTCCATTCCTAACAGTAACATAAAATGAAATTTAAAAAAATGACTCTCACTATAAATATTATGGATTTGTTTATTTCCCTTCTTATTTGTATCTGGACTTGGCTTTATTTTATACATTAAAATTTGTTGTTGTTGTTGTTGTTGATGGGCCTTTATTTTATTCATTTATTTTTATGGGGTACTGAGGATCGAACCTAGTGCCTCACAGATGCTAAGAAATCACTGTACCACTGAGCCACAACCCCAGGCCTTTATTTTATATTTAGGATATTTTATATTAACCTGTTCAGGGTTTATAGAGCTTCATGACTCTTCAGTCTGATATCCTTGGTCAGTTCCAAAAATTATTTTTCCAGTATATCTTCAACTATTTCTCCTGTTTTTTTTCCTCTCCCCTCCTCCTCTTCTTCTAGAACTTCAACTAAATATTAATTACCCTTACTACATTTTTATCAAGTTTTATATGCTATTATCTATATTTTTCCATTCATTTTTCTTCTCTGAACTTCAAATATATTATTTGCTACTTACCAACTTCCAGTTTCTCAGTTCTCTATTTTCATCTTCCTAATTCTATTCTGTTGTCTCATCTGCAGTTACATTTTGACTTCTTGTTTTTTTTCTACTATAAAATTTCCATTTAATGGTGTTTTTATGCATTCTAATGTTTGAATGACATTCTTTTGTTTTTAATCCACTTTCTTTAACTTACTGAAAAATTTATATATTTAAGTTTATATTTCTGTTAACCCCCAAATCTATACCAGCTATTTCTATTGCTCTTTTGTTTTGTTTTCTTCTTGTTAGCTTTTGTCGTTTGGTCCTGTTTCCTGGCACACATGGTCTTTTAGATTGAGCACTGACATTACACATGAGAGGTGGCAGAGATTCTAGATGATCTTTTATTTTTTCAGAGAAGATGTTATTCTCCTCTGCCTGAGAAACAGGAAACCCTGATAGAATCAGGGATTAAAATAATGAAAGTCTTTTATGGGGAGGGTATAGTGATTGAACCCAGGGATACTCACCACTGAGCCACATCCCCAGCCCTATTTTTTTTTGTATTTTTCTTAGAGTCAGAGTTTTCCTGAGTTGCTTAGTGCCCCACTATTTTGAGGGTGACTAAGGATCCTCCTGCCTTAACCTCCCAAGCCTCTAGGATTACAGGCATGAACCAACGTACCTGGCAAATGAAGCATATTGCTAAGACGTTGTGAAAGCTCATCTATTACTAATTTATCCCAACCATCAGCCATAACACTTCAGAAGTCTCATATAAAAGCCTGGAAATTTTACTTTTGGCAGGTTCTAAATTATATTTTTGTTTGTTTTTTCCGCAGACTGCCAAAAGCTCTGATAAGCTTTTTAGCCTCTTAACATTTTTTTTTCTGGATTTATTAGACTTTCACTCCATTAATGCATGGTTCAGGAATTAGCTAATGCCTTGAAGAGAAATTTTGTAAGGAATTTTAAGAGCACTCCTCTTCAGGATCTTGACTCCCTGTAAGTTCTGTCTTCTTCACTAGTCCTGAAGTTCAAATTTGATCTTTTTATCCTAGTGATATTGCTGCAAGTTCTAGATCTCTGCTTCCTGTTCAATCCTTGCCTGACTAATTACTCCATTTTTCAGAATAAAAATTTCACTTGATGAAAGAATATGCAGAATAAAAAGATTTAATTTATAGTACATATGCATATCTTAATATTAATACTTCTTCTGTTTACTTGCATATCTGACATACTATTTGTTAGAAACCAAAGAAACTTCTATTTTTTAAAAAATCAAGACTTGCTCATCTTTAAATAAATTCCAATGTGTACAAACTTATCATGTCATGCATGCAAATGTAAATATACATTTGAATACAAAAAGCCATTCACAAAAGTCAAATATTCTTCTACATATATAATTTTCATAATATCTTAGGGCTAGAAGAAACTTTAAGGATAATTAGAAATTATATATGGAAATAGATGGATAGATAGCTATCTTCTCTCAATAAAGACACAGAGCTCCCAAAAGTTATCTTAAGGTAACCTAAAAGATATATCCAACATCACAGGTAGATCTCAAATTCTCCAGACTCCCACTACAATACAATTTCTCCTTTACATACTCCCCAACACATAGTTTTCCTATGGCAAACTCCTGTTACTACAGCAACACATACCTCCTGCTTCTATACTCTAGTACATAAGAATTAAAGGATTTGACACCCTAAGATACCATCTCACTCCAGTAAGATTGGCAGCCACTATGAAGTCAAACAACAACAAGTGCTGGCGAGGATGTGGAGAAAAGGGTACTCTTGTACATTGCTGGTGGGACTGCAAATTTGTGCGGCCAATTTGGAAAGCAGTTTGGAGATTCCTGGGAAAGCTGGGAATGGAACCAACATTTGACCCTGCTATTGCCCTTCTCGGACTATTCCCTGAAGACCTTAAAAGAGCATGCTACAGGGATGCTGCCATATCGATGTTCATAGCAGCACAATTCACAATAGCTAGAATGTGGAACCAACCCAGATGCCCTTCAATAGATGAATGGATAAAAAAATGTGGCATCTATACACAATGGAGTACTAAGCAGCAATAAAAAATGACAAAATCATAGAATTTGCAGGGAAATGGATGGCACTAGAGCAGATTATGCTTAGTGAAGCTAGTAAATCCCTAAAAAACAAATACCAAATGTCTTCTTTGATATAATGAGAGCAACTATGAACAGAGCAGGGAGGAAGAGCAGGAAGAAAAGACTAACATTAAACAGAGACATGAGATGGGAGGGAAAGGGAGAGAAAAGGGAAATTGCATGGAAATGAAGGGAGACCCTCATTGCTATACAAAATTGCATATAAGAGGTTGTGAAGGGAATGGGAAAATAAACAAGGAGAGTAATGAATTACAGTAGATGGGGTAGAGAGAGAAGATGGGAGGGGAGGGGAGGGGGGATAGTAGGGGATAGGAAAGGTAGCAGAATACAACAATTACTAATTTGGCATTATGTAAAATTGTGGATGTGTAACCGATGTGATTCTGCAATCTGCATTTGGGGTAAAATTGGGAGTTCATAACCCACTTCAATCTAATGTATGAAATATGATATGTCAAGAACTTTGTAATGTTGTGAACAACCAATAAAAAAATTAAAATATTGAGCAACAAAAAAAAAGAATTAAAGGATTTGAAAACTCTTTCATACTAAGATCTAAAGGGCAATATATTTTTTTCTTCTGAATTTCATGTAATAGCCATTTAGATTTTTATTCACTAAGCATTTGCTAGGCTACCTATTAGGTAGCCCCCAAGGATTTGGAGATGCAGATGGTTCATTAGAATTCTTTGTTTATTTAAACTGGAAGAATTTACTGAGTACATGATTTATTAGTTAGCTGTAGCAGACACTTCTGGTGCCCTGAGTCATATCCACCTAGACTTACATTTGATTTTGACCTGGTTGGAATAGTAATTTATGATTTGCTTCAAATGATAAGATCTCATCTCTAGTTCCTACTGAATATCTTTACTTTCTGCCCAATGCCTGTCTTGGAGGCTTGAAAGAATTCTCTTAACCCATACATATATGGGGAGAAAGAACAGAGTCCCATCTTGTCCAATGGACAAGAGCTAACTGATATGCACTCCTGCCTCCCAGCCATTGTGCTGAAGATTGGGAGAGGGGGAAGTCTATGTGCTATTTAGTAAGTTCCAATAGAGTTGAACCTTATTCCCTTCAGCAAGTTAAAAAGTCAGACTTATGTTTCTCCTTTGTTCCTCTTCAATCTCATTCTTCGTGCTCTCTTATGACTACTTCCAAGACCAACTTTTGGAGGAACCCAAAAATATAAAGCTCCAATACTAAATTCTCCCATTTATAAAATATCCCTATTCCAAAGCCCTCTCTTCTTCAGTTTCACATGGGCCATTCCTCAGCTCCTGTTTCTGTGGCATGTCTTCCTAGACAGGAAAGGATAACTATAACAAATGTGTTCTATTATAGTGCCATCTAGTGGCAAGGATGAATCAAAGCTCATGACACTAAGTGGCCATGGTGTAAATATTAAACTTGAACACTGGCAAATTCACATTACATGAGATAGATAGATGTGTTCAACAGCAGGCAATCCTACTACAATTCCACTGAAGGTCAAAAAGATAAATGTTTGTAACAGGGTATTAAAAGGTTGGGATAATTTTATGATGTGTAGGTAACACAAGCTAAGACAATAATCAAATCTCATGCATGAAAAGGCAAAAGCTAATTGCCGACAAGGTCAGGTGGAGCTTTACCTCTGTTTTGATTTAGCTGAGCATGAAGCCATATTAAACACACAAAGTTGTTTCTCACAGTACAGAAATCAGCTCCAATAGCCACTACTAAAGAGATCTTTAGATACAAAAAGAGTCCTATCATGACTAGCAACTATTATTTAATGAGTACATACTATGTTCCCAGGCTCAGTGCTAAGCATTTTATTCATGTAAATTTATTTAATTTTTACTACAAACCTATTAGGTGGTTATCACTGATATCCTTACTATTTCAGATAAAAGCAAGACTTAAAAAAAATTGAAGTTCCCAAGGTCACATACTCAATACAAAGAAATGGGTTTCAAGTCAGGTCTATTTGGCTACAAAGTTGGTATTTTTTTAACCCAATACATAATTCATACAGCATCAGAGATCATAACTAATTTTATGCCAAGTATACTGTTAGTGATCAATGTTGTCTCTAATAAAACCTCTCCATTTTGCAGATGGAGGGCTGAAATAGGGCTGGTTATTCCTTTCCTTGGGTTATCTAGAAAGCAGTAGCTTGCATGAATTAAGTCTTTCTGCTCACTGGACTCCAGTCAAAACATATATTCTTTCTTTTGACTGACTACTGCCAGAAATTAATTTATATCCTCAAGAAAATAATCTGATTGCCTTATCTTAGATTGTATAGCAGAAAATGCTATTATTAGATAAGATATTCTACAGAACTATGAAAAATCTCTATTCCAGAGAATTTAACTTGATTCCATCTTCTGAAAGTTAGTCTCACAGGTTAGCTAAATTTTGGGTGAATCAGAACTTGATGATCAGCATATATCATCCTGGCTCTTCATCCTAACACAAGAATCAGGGACAAAATGTATTGACTACCACTGCTCATATGATTCTTATCATAATAAGAGCATCTCTACAGCTAGAGACATGTCTCTCCCCTCAAGAAAGAAGAAAAAAGCTTTTGTATTCTGTGGAGCAAACTTTAGCAAAACCTTAGAATATTTAATTTAATCTTTCTGAGACTTGTCTTTGCATTTTGAGTAAGAACAATACAACCAAGTTCAGAATTATAGGGAGGATTCATCTATATAAATAATCAAGGACGACACATGATACATAGTAAAACAATTTGCTTTTATTTTCTTCTTTTATTTAGTAAAGAATTTTGAATTTGCTTATGAAAATGATCTCAAAAATATTACCTCTTCCTCCTTCCTCTGATCATGTGAAGAAAAATCTTTATAGCAAGTTGAACGTTGTAAAGGACTTTCAAAATTAACACCTTTGAAATATTTGGGTTTGCCAATAGAGAACAATTTAGCAACATCTAAAAACTTAAAAATTCAAATACTATTTGATCTAGCAGTTCCATCTATGGGAATATAACCTACAGATAAGTAATATATGTACAAGGCTATTCATCACAGCATTAATTTCAAAAGTGAAGGAATTTTTTAAATCTAAATGTCCATCAATAGAGGATTGGTTACATAAATTATGGTATAAATTATGATGCACAGTAATCAATACAAGGGAAAATATACAATTAGACAAAATTCCAGGATATATATGTGTATATATATACACATGTATATACTTTTTCTTCAGTTGTAGATAAATGCAATATGTATATTTATTTTATGTGGTGCTGAGGATCTAACCCAGTGCCTAACACGTGCAAAGCAAGCGCTTCACCATTGAGCCACAACTCCAGCCCCCAGAATATATATATATTTTAAGTATGGAACTCTTCATGAATTTGCATGTCATCCTTGCACAGGGGCCATGCTAATCTTCTCTGTATTATTCCAATTTTAGTATATCTGCTGCTGATGCAAGCACCCATAATATATTTTAATGGAGAAAAGTAGAGTATAGAATATTATAGCCAGATATAGTAGCACACACCAGTAATCCCAGTGACTCGGGAGGCTGAGGCAAGAGGATCACAAGTTCAAAGCCAGCCTCAGCAACTTAGCAAGGCCCTAAGCAATTCAGTGAGACCCTGTCTTAAAATATAAAAAGTGAAAGGGATGTGGTCAATGGTAAAAACACTCCTGGGTTAAATCCTTGGTACTAAAAACAACACAAAACAAAAATCCAAAGAACATTATGTATAATATACTTCCTTAATATTCCAAAGGAGGAAAGATAAATATATATTAATATTACTTCCATATTCATAAAGAAATTAAAAGATAGGCAAAAAATGTGTGGTTCTGGCTGGAAGGCTGGATGAAACTGAATCTAAGGGTAAGATGGGTGGGGAGATTTTACTCTATTTCACATTTTTTTAAATGGCAAACTTTAATAGATGTTTGAAATGTTCAAATATATTTTAACTGGACTTTTATCTGCTTCCTTCCACTAATGCCCTTCGATCTCACAAAACTTCTAATAGACAAATGGATATATTGAGCCAGAATCTTCCAGATTTTTTTACATAAAGACCATTGTCCCATCTTGGAGACAGAGCTACTGCACCCATGTCTATTTATATTCTTTCAATTTTGGTCACTATTTTCATATTCTTATGCTTTTCCATCAGGACAACATGGTAGCCAATCACAGGTGGAGTGGTTGTACCATGGCTTTTAGCGAAACTAACAACACATGCCATGTGCCCTTCAGATTGTCTTCAGGCAAACTCATGAGACTTAATTGGACTGTGAATCACATTACTGAATTTTTTTTTGGATTCCAGGGATTGAACCCATAGACACTTTAACCACTGAGCCACATCCCCAGCCCTTTTAAAAATTTTATTTAGAGACAGGATCTGGCTAAGTTGCTTAGGGCCTCACTAAGTTGTTGAGGCTCAATTTGAACTTGTGATCCTCCTGCCTCAGCCTCCCAAGTCTCTGGAATTACAGGGATGTGCCTCCACACCCAGCTAAGAATGTCTATTTTAACTGTAACTTAAAGATCTTCCAGAAATAAATTATATACACACACACACACACACACACACACACACACACACACATACATACAAAAAAATTCTATCAAACATTTAAGGAAAAAATAACAATGTGAAACTCACAAAATAGAAGAGGAGTGAACACTTCACAACTCTTTTTATCAGGCCAGGATTACTCTGATACAAAAACCTAGCAAAGGCATTTTGGGAAAAGAAAATACAGGCCAATATTCCTCATGCCTACAAATGCCAAAATCTTCAACAAAATATATATGGTCTCTGACCTAAGGATAGTTTGACTTAATATTTTTTTTATTTTGTGATGGTACAAAAAAGCCTATACATTCAGTAGAAACCATACTTAGAATTTTGGATTTTGATCTTTTCCTAGGATGGCAATATGCAGTATAATGCAATAGTCTTCTGTAATGTTGGGCAGCAGTAAGGAATCTCAGCTCCCAATCGGCCATATGATTATGAGGGGAGATATGGGACATTCTGCAGTGGACCATGTTACTAATCTGGGATTGTCAGTAGGTTAGAAACAGTAGATGCATTTTCAACTTACAATGGATTTATCAATATATGACCCCATCTGTATTAGTAAGTTGAATCTAGAAATACATAAAAAAATTCTATGCCAGGCATGATGGCTCACACCTGTAATCCTAGAGACTCTGGAGGCTGAGGCAGAAGAATTGCAAATTCAAGACCAGCCTCAGTAACTTAATGAGGCCCTAAGCAACTTAACAAGATCCTGTCTCAAAATCAAAAATAAATAAGGACTAAGGATGTAGTTCAGTTGAGTGCCCCTGGGTTCAATCCCTAGTACCAAAAGAGGGGGAGGGGATTCAATATTCAATTATTAATCCATTCAATCAATGTAGTTTACCACATTAACACAAATATAAATCCAATGATCATCACAACAAATATACAACAATTTTTTGGTATGAAAAACACTCAGAAAATTATGAATAGAAAGGAAACTCTTCAATTTGTAAAGGCTGTCTATGAAAAACATACACCTGTATTAATATGTTAAAATTCTTTTTTTAATAAAGGTATCTATGAAAAATGCAGCATGTATTAATATATTAACACTTTGTCTCTAAGATCAGGAAGAAGGCAATGGTTCTCCGGCTGCTTCTGTTAAAGCTAGTACAGAATGTCTTGGTACAATTAACCTACAAAAAGATATAAGCATAAAAGTTGAACAGGATAAAATAAAACTCTTAATTTACAGATGAGTTCACCATCTACTCTGAAAATCAAAAGCAATCCATTTTTTAGAAAACTAATTACTAAGTGAAGTTAGTAAGATTATATCGTACACGTCAATATAAAAAAATTAAGTATATTTCTGTATACTAGCAACAATCAGAAAATTATACTTTGAAATGCTATTTATAATAGCAACAAATATATAAATATTTAGAAATTAATTTAGAAAAAAATAAAAATCTTTACCTTGAAAACAGAATAACACTGCTAACAGAAATTTTTAAAAATACAAATAAATGGAGACAGAACTTCATGGATTGAAAGAAACAGTGACATTAAAATGTCAACTTTTCAAATGGATCTATAGATCAAATGCAAGCTCAATTTAATCTCATCAAGATTTTTTATACAAATTGACAAACTAATTCTAAAATTTACATGGAATTTCTAAGGTCTTAGAATAATCAAAACAACAGTTACAAAAAAGAAAACTAAATTGAAAAATTCATATCACCTGATTTCAAGATTTACTATAAACCTGCAGTAATTAAGAAAAAAGTAGCAAAATAATTCAAAAGAGAAAGAAGAATTCCTGCAACAAATTGTTCTGGACTAAATATATATTGTATAAAAAGTTAAATAAAAATCAACCCCTGCGGTGGGGGATATATCTCAGTTGGTAGAGTGCTTGCCTTGCATGCACAACACCTTGGGTTCAACCCCCAGCACTAAAAAAAAAAAAGAACTTAAACATGACCAGAAAATCATGACTCACATTATTAAAATTAACAAACTAATTTAAATTTTAAAATATTAACACTTCAAATGACCTTGGAGAGGAATTAAAATGGCAGATGACTGGATAAAAATATCTGATGAAGATATTGAATCAAAAATTTATAAATTGTCACTGAAATGCACACTTAAAATATTAAATCATACACTTTATGTTATACATGTTTCTTGCAATAAAAAGGTAAAATATATGAAGCACTTTTAAAACATCAATAAAAGGGCAAAATTTGCAAAAATTTGAACAGACATCTCACAAAAGAAGATATACAAATGGCCAATAAGTACATGAAATAGAGGCAGGACAGGCTGAGGACCTGGCCTTCAGGCCTGCCTCTGGACTAACCCTCCTGTTCTCTCTAGTCGGCCCCACAGACTTGACCTGTCCCCCTACCTGACCCTTCATGCTGCTGCCTGCTCTGACCTCATCTCCCCCAGGTCCCCACAATAACTGGACGAAAGTGCCCAAGGAGAACCCAGATTTGGTCTCCCAAGTGCCAGTCCCAGGGCATAGTCCCCCAGGCCCCTCTTCTCCACTGGGCAAAGACTGATGCTCTACCTTCACCTCCATGAACCACCCCCCACCGACTGACCGTTGTCATAATTTCTTAGACTGTTGGTTCTCCAGGTGTGGTCCTTGGACAACCGGCAGCGGCCGCAGCTGTGACCTTATTAGAAGTGCACATTCTCCTCTCCAGCCTCCTGAATTCAAATTCTGAGGGCAGGACCCAGCACCCTGTTTTAACAGACCCTTCAGGTCATTCAGTGGGTTTCAGAACCACTGGCTTAGGCCATGTAGAGAGGCCCAGGGAAAGTTCTGGCTAGATGCTGCAGGAAGAATCACCAGGTCACAGAGAGTGCTCCCGGGAGTGGACTGTGTTCTTGACCCTCCAGCCTGACCCTTGATCCTGCTGGTCCATTCCCTGGCACTGCCTCTTCCAGGTCTGCCTGGTCCTTTCCTGGCATGCAGTGGCTAGTTCCTGTACCACCAGGAGCCGAGATGGGCAGCGAGGTTCGCCTCCCCAGACCAAGAGTGGCAGGTGGCAGCCGGGCCTGAGTGTGCTTTGCTGCCAGGCACAGTTCTAAGTGCTTTGAGCTGGACTGTCTCCCTTGATGATCGCGATGCCATTACAAGGTAGGGACAGATGTCACCCCAACTGGACACATGAGAAGAGGAGGCGCAGTGTATGAAGTGATCTGCCCACGTTCGAGTCCATAACCCAAAGTCCAAATCCTCTGGGGCCTGCACCGTCACCAAGGCCTTGTCCTACTGCAGGGAAGACGCGTGCTGAGTTAATCAGCCGCAGAAACTGCAGGTGCAGGGACACCATTTACCCACTTAGCGCAAACTTGTAATAACTCCGTGGATGCCCCGGACTTCCAGGAATGAATGAGCGCCCCCAGCGGCCATGCCGGCCCCATGGTGGGATCACATGCGAACCAGACACTACGTGTGTCCAAGTCTGAACTGCTCAGGTCCATTTTAAAAAATGAAAGCGGGGGCTTGCGTGGCCCACAGCAGCCCACCAACAGATTAACTTGGCCCAGGGTGCTTTTAAAATTTGGCAAACCAAAAGAGGGGACCCCGTAGTCTGCATTCCCAGGGAGCCACTTGCCCTGAGCTGCTGCAGTCCCTCACTCCCAGTGTCCCCTGGCACCTCCACACAGCTCCCTTTCACCGTGGGGTGGTCATCGGTGAGCAGATGAGCTCAGTGGTGGATACCTGCTGAGGGTTGAGACTAAAGTTCTTGAAAACAAAGTTCCAGACTTGATGTCCCTGAAGCAGTAATCCTCCCCCACAAGGTGACAGAAGTGCTGCGTGCTGTGTGCCACACCTCCAGCAGCAGCAGCAGCAGTGTGCTGACACTTTAGTGGTTGGGACATGAAGGGACATTTGTCCACTTGGCAGAGAGTGGAGGTGTCCCATGGGCCAGCCTCATGCTGGGTGCTGGATCTTGGCAGGAACTAGCTGGGCAAGGCCCCAAGCAGCTCTAGACTTGGGTACCCTGGGTGAGGATTCCTGGAATTGACCTTTTTTTTTTTTAATTTTTTATTTTTTTTATTGGTTGTTCACAACATTACAAAGCTCTTGACATATCATATTTCATACATTAGATTGAAGTGGGTTATGAACTCCCAATTTTACCCCAAATGCAGATTGCAGAATCACGTTGGTTACACATCCACAATTTTACATAATGCCCAATTAGTAATTGTTGTGACCTTTTGAGGAGGTGGAAAGAATAAGGAGCGTCCGGGGATGGGGGGAAGCACCAAGAAACAGACTTGGAAAAGCCCCTGGGGCCCCCTGACAGGCGCCGCCCTGGCAGCACTCTGCAATCATCCTGCAAGCCGGTGAAGCTTCTGTCCATAACATCCGTGGGCACGGCAGAGTCCACCAGGAAGCCATGCTGCTGCAGGTGTGGCCTCTCTGAGGCCCCCTGTGAAAGCCACTCACTTTTTACTTAGCGCTGTTTTCAGCCCCTGCCCACTTAGATGCCCTGGGACTCAACGCAGAGCAGCACCTGAACTGTGATCCCCATCACTTCCCAGGGCGTTGGAGGAGGACCTGGGTTGTCTGTTGCTGTCTCTGTGTGGAGATCGGGGGACTGAACCTGGCCCAGCAGGGCACTCCAGCCCCAGCCCCAGCCCACTTCAGCCCCAGCCCCACTCCAGCCCCAGCCCCATCACCTCCTGCCTCCTGAGCCTTCCCCAAGCCTCTGCGCCCAGGGCGCTCCCACACTGTCCCCTCCAGAACCTCCTTCCTCCACCTGCTGGGGTCAAAAGGTGGCCCCAAACTCTGCAGCTCCATCCCCCTCCCCCACCAGCCACCATCTCCAGAAGTCCCCCCTCTGTCCTGCTCTGTGCCAGTGGCCTGGGCCGTCTGCAGCCTCCCAGCACAAGGCCTTTTGCCCATGTCCTGTCAGGTTCCTTGCCTGATCTGGGTGCTGCTCTCGTAGTGTCCCTGTGTCCCACCCCAGGTCACCTGGTGGCCATGACCGCAGCCTTGCTCTACCACACCCCGCCACCCTCTCCAGCCACCATCACTCTGCCCCATCTCAGGGATCTCGGTCACTCCAGTGGTAGCACCTTGGCTCTGGTGCTGGCAGCCACTGCCGCTCCTCCTGACTCATTTCTAGCACTGCCCACCCCCTGGAGCCTCCCCAGGAGGTCTGCCATGCCACTTCAGGCAGTACCCCCGACAGTCTCACTTGAAGCCCCACTAGCTGAGCCAACTCCGTGCTGAGGTGAGAGAAAAGAACAAACTGCTTGGCTGCTCTTGTCCAGTGAGACGCTGGTGCTGCCTAGAAATCATGTGACCGACTCTCCTGAGTGGCCTTAGGTGGCCCTGGGTGGCCGTGGAGCCCATTACCTTGGTAGGTTTGAGGCCCTGCAGGTTGGCCTTCTAGAAGAACCTCCTCATGGAAATCACCACGGCCAGTGCTCAGAGCCACCAAGGCCAGAAAACTGGAGGGCTTGGACCCCGACACCTGTCCCACCTGGAGGAGGACCCAGATCCTCCCCATGCAGAACACTCAGCCAAGGTCTTGAGGCATCACACGGCTCTGAGGTCCAGGTTTCTGCTGGCCCCACGGAGCCACAGTCACCTGAGTATGTGCAGCCCAAAGCCCACTGCCCAGGGCCAGGGCATCTCTCCTGGAGTCCGGTCCATACCATCATGAGACTCAGGAATCTGGACACACACATATGTGTTTATTAAAGATCACAGGGACACCCCTGTCACTTGGGACTTAGTATGCAGAATGTCCCACTAGCAGCTGGCTCTCCCCTGCATACTGTCTATGCCCCAGGGACCTGTACATCTCTTGCTCTGTGTCCCCAAGTCAAAAGGCAGATGCTGTCAGGGTTTAAACTCAACACATAAAAATCAGTAGCCTTTCCATACAGTAGCAGCATCTGTCCCCTGTCCCCAAACTGAGAAAATGATTCCATATATGAGTGTCATAAAATATATATAAGATTGGCTTCTTATGTGTCACTTATGATTAATACTACACAACTGCATATATGGGATGATGTGTGTATACGTATTCACAAACTCACATCCGGTGAGAGGTTAACACCAAAATAAAAAAGACTCATGCAACTCAATAGCAAAAGGCAGTGCAGCTTGAAAATGGGCCAAGGACCTAAATAGACACTTCTCAAAAGAAGTCACGCCAAGGAGCATGTGAAAAGTACACATTGGTGCTCAGCATCACTGGTCACCGGGAGGCGGGACTTAACCACAGGGAGATGGCACTCCTGGCTGTCAGGGCGGCTGTTACCAGAAGGCCAAGAAGACCAGAGACACTGCTCAGCATGTGGAGAAAGGAGACCCTGCCAGGCCACTGTGGGGATGCCAACTCGCACAGCCAGCAAGAGAAACAGCCTGTCCGTCCCCCAGATCTACAGACGGTGCACGTGACCCGGCGGTCTCACTCTTTGGCGCACGGCCAAAGGAAATGAAACCAGGATTTCCAAGGGACATGGGCACTCCTGTGCTTGTCGCACTATTCAGGACAGCCAGGATACGTGGTCAGCCCAGGCAGCCGTCCATGGATGACCACACAACGCAACAGCTCATCTGCACAGTAGAATGTTATTCAGCCTTGAAAAAGATGGTGCCTGTCACTATGACACACAGAGGAACCTGGCAGCTGTGATACCAAGAGAGCAAGGCCAAGGCACCACGCGCTCACTCCCAGGCGCATCTGAGAAAGCAGGGCTTGCAGAAGCAGAGTAGAGTGGCGGGTGCACACGGGGTAAGGGAGGGGACATGGGACACGGGGTGGGGGGAGCAGGTTTCTTCTGAAACAGAAGGGGAGAGAGGCCACCACTGTAAAGGCCACGTAAAGGGTGGGGGCAGGGCCGCACCAGCACCAAGAATCCCAGAGCCCTGGCAAGGTCTGAAAGTGGGAGCCTGTGGACAGACACTGAGAAGTGACCACATGGCGTCCTCCCTACGGTGGCGGTGACACCCCAGGCACTTCCAGGTCCTCGCTCCTCCTGCTGTCCTCCCGGGTTCTGCCTGTGCTCACACGCCAGCCCCACAAGCAGACGCTGGGCGCGGCCCCGGGGGACAGTTCACAATGACCGATTGTCGCCACTTCTGAATCTCTGCACACATAAGACCAGACGTGACCAGAGGAGGAGAAATATGGACCCTGCTGACAACGGACCCGGAGGAGAATACTGAACACCTAACATCTCAGAACAGTGGCACTGAATAAAACAGTCACTTGAATACTCTTTCCATAAAATGCTGGCGTTGGCTAATTAAAACCTCCGTCTTGACCTCTGGTTCTAAGAGATAATCTTGAACATTCAAAAACAACTGAAAAGATGCAAGCTGATTTTTAAGTGATAGTAGTTGAAAGTGTACAAGACACAGTGGAGGCATGTTCAGATCTTGGGTCCTCTGAGCAGCCCTGGAGCCGGGGCTCAGCCTGCTTTTCTGGAAAGGGTGGGACAGTTTATCTCAGCCGAGTGGGCCGGGCTTTGTCATGGCTACTGTTCAGGGACAGCTGCTGACGGCAGGCAGGCCAGTCCACCCTCTGAGCCACCATAAGACTGCAAGGGCAGGTGGTGAGCCCGATTGGCCCACAGGCCACCGTTTCCTGGTGGATTGGGTTACCTTCCCCTGATGAAGGAGGGTGGTGAGCGTCTTGGGCGCCCCACGGCCGTGTTCTAGCCGGGGAACCGTCTGTGGGGTCTTCCGCCCTCCCTCTGTGTGGTTTACTCTCTTCCTCTGGAGGTTCTGATGGCTGGTGCTGCAGCCTGGACTCGGTTCCTGTCCCACGCATGGTTTTCGAACACCTCCCCCAGGCTTCAGCCTCTCTCTCTGCTGTCTTCAGGAACCCTCCACCTAGCAAGTTCTCAGTGCTCATGAGGCCCGACTGGTCTCTCTCGCCTCATGCAACCTGCTGCTGGAGTCAGGCCCAGGAACTATTTCCCAGCCCGAAACGCAGAGACTGCTCTCCCTCTCTCTGATTTTCGTAGTCTCTCTTTCATGTTTAAGCCTATGATCACTTTGGATGGCAGGGGTGAGGCTTAGGCAGCAGTCTATTTGTTGGCTCAGGGATATCCATCCTTGCCCTCCTGGAACATTTGTTGAAAGACTGTCCTATGCCACTTAATGGCTTTTGCACGTTTGTCAAAAATCAATTAAGCAGGGCTGGGAATACAGCTCAGCGGTAGGGAGCTTGCCTACTATGCCTGAGGTCTTTCGTTCAACATCCAGCACCACAAGAAAGAACAACTACAAAAAAATTTTAAATAAAGCAGAAAGGTTGAGGGACCCAGAGAACATTTGGTGCCATCAGTAATGCTGAGTGCATTTTTAAAGAAATCAATTAAGTGTGTTAACATGGAACTCTTTCTGGGTCTTCTATTCTGTTCCATTGATCCCCGTTTATCCTTCTGCCAATACCACACTTTCCTGCATACTGTAATGATAGAAAAAGGCAATATGGGGTAGAGTAAACCCTCCCACTTTATTCTTTGTTTATTGTAGCTATTTGAGGGCCAGAGCTTTTCCATATAAATTTTAGAATATACCTCTGTCTACAAAATATACTCAGGATTTTGATAGAAATTGCATTAAATCAAGGATAGGAGCATAGTCCAGGGGTGGAGCACTTGTTTAGCATGCACAAAGCTCTGGGTTCAATCCCTACACTGAAAAATAAAAGGTATTACTATAGATTAAATCAGGGGAAAATTGACATCTTTATTATGCTAAATTTTCTGATCCATGAATTTGGGATGCCTTTCCATTAATTCAGGTCTTTTACAAAATGTCTTTCATTAATATTTTGTAGTCTTCCGTATATAGATTCTGCTCATTTTTATTAATTATGTACTTAAGTATGTCATCTTTGTAATGATTATAAATGATATTGTATTTTAAAATGGGTTATGTGTATGCATCGTTAGTATATAAAAATGTGGTTTTGATGAATTGATCTTGTATCCTGTGATCTTACTGAGCTCACTTATTGATTCTAGAAGTTTTTGTGGATCCTTGAGATTTCCTACATAGACAATCATATTATCTGACAAGATGGGGTATTTTAATTTCTTCCTTTACTGTGTATATGCCTTTTATTTCTTTTCCTTGCCTTATTGCAATGGCTAAAGTTTCTAATACTATGCTGAATAAGAGTGGTGAGAGCAGACACCCTTGTATTATTCCTAATCCTTGGCAAAAAAAATAAAAAGCAAAAAGGTCAATTGGTCTAGTCTTAAAACCCTCAAAACTGTGAGCCAAAATAAATCTTTCCTCTTTTAAAGTTGATTATCTCAGTATTTTATTACAGCAGTGGAAAATTATTTTTACCAAATGTTCAATGTGAAGAGGTCAGATCAACTGTATGCTATTTGTATGTGTGTATGTGTGTGCTTTTTTTTGGCCAAGTCAAGATTTAACTATTGATCAAAACAATGAGAGTGTATGGTGTCACCATTTTACTCTGGCTGAACAAATATTTGGGGCAGTATTGGGCTGCTCAATCACTGTGCACCACCCTAGGTTGAATGGGTGTCAAGAACTCACACCAACTGCTTGTTTTTTCTCCTTGAGTAAGTTCCTGATTAAATACCTATTCTAGCAGTTTGGATGTGTAAACCTTTAACAACGACTGGAAATATGTTATTTTCAAGTATATACAGAACATTTACAGCAAAGGCCATAGCTTTGGGTCATCAAGCAAATGTCCACACATTTCAAAGGATCAAAAACAGAATAAGTGTTCTGACCACAATGCATTTAATAATGTTTTAAAAGTAATTAGAAAAACTCCATGCACCTGAGAACTAAGACATATACTTTTAAATAAACCAGGAAACAAAGAAATAATCATAGAGTGTATTTGACCTAAATGTATGACAGTAATGCCACATGTCAAAACTCATGACCATCCTAAAACTCCTATGGAAATTCAGGGGACTCTACATAACCAAAATAATGTTGAAAAACAATAAAGCTGGAGACCTCAGATTTCTCACATGCAAACTTAGCAGAAGGAAAATAGTGGTTGACACAAAGACACACAGGTGGACCAATGGCTGGATGGACAGCCCAGAAATGAGCCCACACAAGACCCAACACTTGACAGGGGTGGAGATGGCGAGTTCACACGATGTACATCTCACCACCATTTTGAGAAAACACCTCTGGGCCACAGTGTTGAGTTATGTTTTCTGGGAGCAGACCCTGGACTAGCCTTGGCACCTGTGGAAGAGCAGGCCCAGAGCAGGACTGGGCGCAGGGAGCAGCTGCCTGTGACCCCTGTGACACAGGCCAGTGGGGCCTCTGGCGTCGCTGTGAGGAGCTGGGCTGCTGCTGCCTTGGGAGGGTCGTACTGGTCTGGGCAGCCCTCCGTGGCCACAGCAGGTCATGAAGAGGCCTGTCACCATGGCCTGCTTCCTGGGAGCCATGTCAGTAAATTCTCCTGGAGAAGGATCCGGGCATAGCATCTCTGTGTCCCCAACAGTCCACCTCCTGATCCCCTGATGCTCACTGTGTCCCTTCCCCTCGTCCATTCCAGAGCCTGCCCCTCCTCAGCCACCCTCCTGAAGGCCTGGCGGCCACCTGGGGGAAATGGACAGCCCATGACCCCTTCACAATTCAGGCTGGATTTCTCTTGGTCAACAGTCACAGTGGAGCCAGAGGGCAGCAGAAGTCACTCATGTGAGTCACCGGGTGCCCCATGTTACCTCCGTCCCCTGGAGAAGCAGGGTCAATTGGCCACACCAGGATGCCTGGGTCCAAAGTGCCCAGGCAGCAGCTTAAGTCAGGGCTCAGTAGGATGCTGCTGGACCCCCGTGACAATGGCTGCAGGGCCTGCATGGTGGAGTAGTGGCAGTCAGGGACACAGGGTCTCCCAGATCCACTGAGATGGTCTAAGGACTGCTCTGCCTCCATCCGGGGCTCCCAGAGCCCTAGTGTCCATCCACAGGGACACTGTCTCGCAGGCCTTTGATTCCCCACGTGTGTGGCATTCTGGCACACGGTGCCCTGCCTGCCTCCCACGGTGCTGGCACATCTTCCCACCCTCAGACACTCCTCAAGCCCACGCAGCTGGTGGCCCCCCAGTGCAGCTGGTGCTGGACGCCCAGCCGCCCTCACGTCAAGGGGCCTCCTGGTGACAAGATGGGCGACTCTCTCTGCTGTCCTAAGGGTTGCATGTGATCCCCTGTGTCACCTCCTATTCAGAATGTGTCTGCCTCTGAGAACCACCTCTGGCCCCTCCAGGGCAGAGCGGCATTGCCATCCATGGGTGCCAAGTGGCCTCCCAGAGGGGCAGGGCCCAGCAGGGGCTGGCTTTAAGCTCTGTTGATGGGTGTCCAGCCCTGAGGAATGGAGCTGCTCCCTAAGGCCCCTGCCTTCTCTCACTGAGGCCACTCTGGTCACACACCTGCTGTGCCAGGCCAGGGTCATCAACCATCAAGGCTGGCTGGTGTCACTCGGCCAAGGGATTTTGTCCTCTTGGCCATTTGGTGAGTTATAAGGTCCTCATGCCTTGTGCCCTCAAAGGAGATTGTCCCCAGGCCCCTCCCCAGGCCACCTGGTCCTCCACCTTCAGAGCCTCAGCCCTTTCAGGCCCCTGAACAGGGGGCCAGCCAGGTCACTTGCCAGATCCACGGGTCACATGTGTCCTAACTTGGGCCACTTTCCCCCACTGCAAACCATGAGGACCATTGTCCAAAGCTCCGTCCACCAGGAGGACTGTCTTCTCCTGAGGCTGCAGCTCCTCTGCCACTCCAAGCTCAGGGTCTCTGCATGTGGGCCGAGGGAGGGACCCTGGTGTGCTGCATTTCTCCACACTAACAACAACAAGCTACATAAAAAAGAAAAGAAATAAAACCTATTTACAATACCTTAAAAAAAGGATAAAATACTTAGGAAGGAATTTAACAAAGGAGATAAAATATCTTTACACTGAAAAATGTAAAACAAATAAATGGAAAAATACCCTATGTTCATGGATTGGAAGAATTGATGTCGTTAAAACATCCATAATACCCAGAGTGAGATAGAGATTCAATGTGGTCCACATTGAAACACCAGGGCTGCGTTTATGGATTTATTTCATTACTGGGGATTGAGCCCCAGGCACTCGACCACTGAACTATATCCCAGCCCTTTTTATTTTTTATAAAATAAAACTTGCGATCCTCCTGCCTCAGCCTCCTGAGTCCCTGGGGTTACAGGCACATGCCACTGTGCCAGGCTGTCCAATGTCCTGAGACTTGTATGGAACTGCAAAAGACCCTGAATAACCAAAATGAATCCTGAGAAAGAAGAGCAAGACTGGGACGTCGTGTTCCCTGATTTCAAACAACTGTCAAGCTGTCGGGGTGAAAGCAGCGTGAAACAGATCAACAGGACAAAGGAGAGCCGGGAAAAAAACCCACACACGTGGTGGAACAATCTGCGACAAGGGTGACAGGAAGAGAGGACAGGAAAGGGCAGTCTCTTCCATAAGGGATCTGGAGAATGCAGGTGTCCACACGCGGCAGACAGAAGCCAACCCAGGTGGGACTGGGAGCCAGAAAATGCCTCCAAGAAGACAAAGGAAGGGCTTGGGGGCCTGGCCTGGGCAGTGAGTTTTGGATTTGGCCCCAAAGCACCAAAAGGAAAGCAAAACTAGACGGATGTCTCTGCCCAGAGAAGCCTCTGTGCAGCGGAGAGAGCCATCCGGAGGCCAGGGGCCCCGGGAGTGGAGAGCAAGCCTGGGTGCCGGTGACCTCACTAGGGCAGCTGGGGGCTGGGAGCCACGCAGCTCTGTAGCTAAATAATCCAGTGGCCTTGTGAAGCCAGCCCAGGACCTGAGTAGGTATTTCCTACAAGAGGGGACCAGCAGGTGAACGAGGTCAGTCTAAGCCTCACTGACCAGAGAAACGCAAACCAAACCACAGGAGAGAACCAGTGCGGGGGCTGTGACAAGGACATTCTCACACACCTGCCTGTGGGAACATCACTTATTCTGGTCATTGTGGAAGACAGGATGGAGTTGTGCCAAAAAATAAAAAAATACTTAAAGGAAATGAAATTAGTCCATGGTAGGGCAGCTTCCTGTGTTCCGAGCAGCACTGTTGACCCAGACAGGACACAGAGGCCACTGAGGCTCCTCAGGGATAAGGTGGTGCATAGGCGGAGTAGAGCACTGACCATTCTTAGAGAAGGAGCAAATCCTGTTCTCTGCTCCTGGGCTTGAGATGTGACTGCCCTTCCCACATGTACTCCTGCCACTGCCACCTGGCATCCTCATCAGAGGCCCAAGCCTATGGAGCCACCTGGTCTTGGACTTGAACCTCCAAAGCTGTGAGCTAATATGGAACACGCCTCTTTATTTAGTTAGTTGCCTCAGGCATTTTGTCATAGTAACACACACCCCCGCCAGTACAGAACACTGGCACTGGGGGCTGGAGCACTGGAGGGGCCTTGGGGAGCAGCTGCAGGAGGAGGTGGGGTAGTTCAGTGGAGCAGGTCACACCTAGCAGGCAATAAGCGGCGCCCAGCTGGACGCTGGACCCAGCAGGAAGCTCAGAAGCCTGGATGCTGTCGGAGGGGGGACTGCAGAGCGCTTGTGGATCAGGGAGTGAGAGGTGCCGCTTGGAGGGGGTCCGGCTGGCCCCTCACTTCACTCTGGCCAGGCTCTGAGTGCCCACGTGTGGGACGTGTCCAGGAAACACATGGACTCAATGGTCTCAAGGTGGACAGGGAACTCGGGAACAGGTGAGTCCCAACAGGTAAGTGAAACCCCGCCTTAAGGAGCGTCTCTTCCGCAGAGGAACTCAAGGTCAACAAAGTGCGCAATTCCCTGGCGCTTACTGCATGTACAAGGCTGTCCGGACACCCCTGCCATCTGCCTCCAACAGCCACCACCTGTCCCCGCGAGGCAGTCACGCCAACCCCCACCTCTGGCCACCTCTGGTCTTCTTTCTGTCCCTGTGGATTCGCCGGTTCGCAGAACCGTCCCCTGTGCCCGTCTGTGGCCAGCTACTGGGTTGGAGCGCGGGGTCCCCGTGCGCTGGAGACCCGCGTTGTTCGTCCTCCCCACTAGCCTCCGGGTAGGTCCCTCACTTCGGTCCCCGTGGCGGCGCTTCTGCTGACCCAGGCCTGCTTAGGGCGGCTGGGGACACCAGCCCCTGTGGAGGGGCCCGTGGGACGCGCTCATAGTCGAGCTGCGCCTGGGCCTCCGGTGAGCCACGGCTCCCGTGCGCGGCGCCATCCACCTGCTGGGCTTCCCTTCCCGGAACTAGGTTGGAAGGACGAGGACCTCACAGCGACACCCCCAGCCTGACGGCCAGCGCGGGGGGGCCTCTCGGGTCCGAGTCCCCTAGAGCAGCTTGGGGAGGAACCCCGGCCTCGCCCTCTGCTCGGGCAGGGGAGCCCACAGTCGGGAGAAGGAGGAGAGAGGCAGGCCTGCCCCCCCCCCCTCCACCTACCCGCCTGGCCCACCTGCGGAGTAAGCCCAGCCTCCTGCCTTGGCGTGGTCTGGACACCAGAGGGCGCCACGAGAACGGCGTTGAGCGGGACCCGCTGCGGTGCGCTCCAGAGCGGGACCCGCTGCGGTGTGCTCCAGAGCGGGCTGTGCCCGAAGACGATCTCGGGCAGCTGGCGACCCTGGCGGGGCAGGCCTCGGAAAGGAGGGCGCAGCTCAGGAGAGCAGCGAGGCCGACCAGGTGTGAATGCCACCCCCAGGTGGGTTTTCCTCCCCTCCCTGCCTTCCCCACCCTGTTCCTCCCTCGCCCCCTCCCTGCTGCCCAGGGTGAAGGGTTCAGCAGCTTTCTCCAGGTTGGAATCCTTGACATATATCCTCTTTTTTTTTTAATTCCTCCCTCCCCAAGCTTCACTAATATGACTTGCATCTTTTTCTTTTTACGTTTTGTAGTTGTAGGTAGTGGTGGGATTTGTTCCTAGGCGCACACGCGCAGTGTAGCAGTATGATCCGGCCAGAGTCCTCCCAGGGCTTCCCCTGCCTCTTTCCCTTAAAGTCCCCATGAAGAGGTGGCTCTGAGAGGGGCCTCAAACACTCACAGAGACCCCCCCCACCTTGCTCTGAAGCATTTCAGGAATCTTCCCAGAAGCGCAGGGGAGCCTCATGGTCTCTCTCTACAAGAGATGCTAGGCCTAGAGCCCACTTGCAGTCTGGGCACAAATGGCCCAGAAATGTGGGGTGTGGGTTCAAATTGTCAGGACACTGATCATCCTGTGCACCCTCTGGCCACGGTGCCCAGACCAGGCCTTGGGCCTAATATCTTGAGAGTCCTGATGGGGAAGCCACAGAACTGTGCCTTGTCTGGCCCCAGCAGGGCCCTGGGACCCTTGGCCAGTTCACTGGTTCCTGTCTGGCTGACCTCCTAGCTGTGCCCCCAGACCCTGCCCCCCGGGCAGCTACTCCCAGACCGACCCCCCAGCAGCAGGTTTCTGGATTCTGCCCTCCCTCTCCTGGAAGGTCAAGGCCAAGGCCACGTCACTGTTGTGTAAGGTTGGGTTGGCATTGTGCAAGGTGGTGGCTCTGGCTCTCTTGTGAATCCTGATTAGCAGGTGCGCGTGCCTGTGAGGCCCTCCTCCCCAGCCTCCCGGCTGGCTGTCCTTCTTCATTTGGTTAGGACTTGCAAGTGGGTCCATCTTTTTTTTTTTAATATTTATTTTTTAGTTTTTGGTGGACAGGCAAGTGCACTACCACTTGAGCCACATCCCCAGTCCAAGAGAGTCCATCTTTATTCTGAGGGCTTTCACTTCTGATAGAGGATGGCCAGGCAGTGATGGCAGGACACTGGAGAGGATCAGCTGTTCTGAGAGTCAGTGTGCACCATAGGCAATGAACAAGGGTCACCTGAGAGCGGTCCTCTGCTGGTCAGCCCCTGTTCCAGGGCATTTTTGCTGCGAGAGAGCCTGGGGTAGGGTGTGCAGGCTGCAGGGGAGGCCTCCTGTCCAGGTCCAGCTTGGAACAGTGGGGGTTCTGAGGCCGGCAGCGGAAGCCTCTCTGGGGAAACTTTCAAAATGCAGAGCCTCAGTCTGTCCAGACCTGCTGACTAAGAATTGTGGGGCCCAGCAATCTGTTACCTTTGAACTTGAAGTGAGAGTCACCTGACATAAAATTAGCTATTTGAAGTCCACAATTCGGTGGTATTTAGTAATATTCGAACACTCAATGTTCCACTCTTTCTATTCCCCAAAATTTTTATTTTTCATTGACAAAATTTTATATATATATATATATATATATATAGTGTACAATGTGTTTTGAAATGCAAGTAAATGCATGTACACACCCACACATATACACACACATTGTAGAATGGTAATTCAAGCTGATTTACAGACATTACCTCACTTGCTTTTCACTTAAAGCATGGGGCTCATTCTGACAGGTTCCTATGTGCGTATAACATGGTCTGCCCCGCTCAGTCCCCAGTATGTCATCTCTCCCTCCCCCACCATCCCCTTCCTCGACTTTATTTTATTTATTTTAAATTGGAGCTTTATAGTTATTTATAAAATTTGAATGCACTGTGAACTACTTTTCAGTCAAAAGTCTCTCCCTTAACAATTTCAAGTTTGCAAATACATGGCTGTTAGTTATAGTCCCCACGTCCCTATAGACCTAAACGTTTTCAGCACCCAGGAGGACACCCTGCACCTCTCAGGACCCGTCCTCTATCCCCCAGTTATTGACCCCTCTGGCCTCTTCTCTGTGGATTTACCCATCTGGGGCATTTCACCTACACGGTGTCACACCACGTGTACCCTTTCTGGCTTCTTAGCTTCTTAGCTTCTGAGGTTCGTGTGTGTTGTGGTGTAGATTGTCCCCGCAGACACCCAAACCCAGGGTGCTCCAGTCCTGTACACGTGCAGAACCACGTGGAATCCCCGGGGTACTTGAAACTCTCCCTAGATGACACATGATACCTAATACAGCACCTGCAGGTGCTTGTTACAATGTATTTTTTAGGAAATAATGACAAGGGAAAAACTGGGTACATGCTCCCTGCAGACACAACATTTTCTCTGAGTGGTTTTGATGCTCTGTTTTCTAAAACCAAGGACACAGAACCCACAAACATGGGGTGGCAACCTGCAGCGTTGACTGTTTTAACCTTTCCAAGTGTGTGATATGGAGGCCCCCATGTATTCAAAGTCCTGCGACCACTATTTCCGGGAATTTTTCTTCATCCCAGACGGGAACATGACACCCAGTAAAAGGTAACGTGCCCCCCGTCTGCTCCCTGGCAGCCTCGAGAGGCTCTCTTTATCTTAGGTTTGTCTGGCCAAGGTGCCTCTCAGAAACAGAGCCCCACAGTGTTTGGGATCCGGTTCCCTTCACCCAATGTGCTGTTTTCAAGGTTCTTACGTGCATCAGGGTTCCATCCCTTCCTCGGGCCGGGCATCATTCTGTCAGGTGGGCCTGCCCCATCTGCGTGTCCACTCCTCCCCTGGTGGACCCTGGTGGACTCTGGGTTGTTTCCACCTCCTTCCTGCTACAGTACTGCCGTGAGCAGCTGAGCTTTCAAACAACGGCTGTATTTGTAGGTGGGTGCCTTTGAAGATGTCTGGGATGTTGGGTGGTGGGTCCTAGAAGGTGTGGGGCTCAAGTCGGGGGCACATCGTGAGGTAGCCCCATGGTGGAGCTGTAGGGAAATGCAGTCACGGGTGGGCCCTGCAGGTTCCGTTGCTCAGAGAGGAGGCAAGGGGTGTTAGAAGCTGCCACCCACCAGCTCCAGCCCTGGACCCCAGTCCTGGGGCAGCGCTGGCCTGAGTCTGATTTCTAGTTTCTCTTGTTGCCACTCTAGAGACTGAAGTTCAGGTCTCCTACTTTTCTGTTTTCTAGTTCAGGGTCAGAGATCTTTGCAAGGTAGAGGAATTAGGTGCCCACCTCTATGGGCAGCACCAGGAACTTGGAGCTTTGGGTGGAGAAAACCTTGCAAGCTCAGCACGTGGTATATGCTGGATGGAGCATGCAGGAGCCTGGGGAATCCCCAGGGGGGACTAAGGTGCTGGTACCTAGGATGGAACTGGCCACCTGAAGAAGAGGTGAAGGGCACCCCAGCCTTAATCAGCAAGCCCTGGAGGCGCTCTGGATATGAGTCTAGGGCACAAGGGACAAGGCTGGGGCAGGTGGCAGGGTTCAGGGCAGGGGACTGTTCCAGCCGTGGGGCTGAACACATGTGGACTGGCCTGGAGGCCAGCAGCTGGTGTGCTTGTCCTCAGTAGAGGCGGATGGGGGTGTTGCAGAGGGGAATGCTCAGATGGCTCCTGACTTACACGGGCCCAATTTATGATTTTATGACTTACGATAGTGGGAAGGCAACACTCATTTTGTAAAAGCCAAACTTTAAATTTTGAATGTGAATTTTTCCCCCCAGGCTAGTGATATGTGGTCGGAGCTGCTGCTCAGTGCTGGGCAGTGGCAGCCAGGGGATCTCGAGGGCAACAGCCGGCCCTTGATAGTGTGCACATTGCTGAGAGTGGACGCGGGGTGGGGTGGGTGCACTAGCTGCATTCTGGGATACTGTGTCTGCAGCAGGCGGAAGCTGTCATGAGAGCCTCTGTGTTAATGTCCTGCTACTGTAACAAAGGACCTCAAGCTGGGTGGTCTGAATCTTTGGAACAGGTTTTCTCATGGTGCTGTAGAAGGGACGGCCCACTTGAGGTGCCAGCTGTGCCATGCATCCCCTGAGACAGGGACCCTCACCAGCCTCTCCCTGCTGCTGGCTGGGGGGGGGGGTCAGCTGCTCCTCTGCTTGCAGCTCTATCTCCGACTTGGTTCTCGGTGTGTTCCCCTCCTGTGTGGACACCACACTTCTCCAGCGTGACCTCAAGCTCACCTGCTTTCTAATGACATCTGCAAAGACCCCATTTCCTAATGATGGCACATTCACAGGCACCAGGGGATAGGATTTCACACACACCCTCCCCCCGTGGACCCTGTTCAACCTCCGCAGATCACAAAGGAAGGGGAACTGAAGATGACTGGGCTGGAGGGGACAGTACCTGTCCCTGAGAGCAGGATCTGCAGGTTGAGGGAACTGGTGCAGGCCACTTTGACATGTTGGGTTGAGTGGTCCCTGCTGGAGATGTCCGGGAGGTAGCTGGACATGACATGTGGTCAGGAGTTCAGGGGAGAGCACCAGGCTGGGAGAGGCGGTGAACCCTGTGTGTCCGGATACCATGAACAGTTATGAGACCGAGGAGTGAGGAGGGCAGAGCTCGGCAGAGCACGGAGTGGGGGGGTGTCCAGGGGTGAGCAGAGGAGGAGGACCAGGGCAGGGAGGCGGGAAGGTGGCCATGGGAGTGTGTCCTACAAGCAAGGGGAGAGGCCTTCTAAGCAGGAGCAGGGAGAGGGAGAGAGCCACATGCAGCAGCAGAAGTGCTCACCAGGAGGACCGAGGTGCTGGCTGCTCAGGTGGGAGGCATCTAGGCCTGTGGGGTGCAGGGAGCCAGTCACCAGAGCCAGAGGGAAGCACACCAGGAGGCAGTGGGCAGAGCACGCAGAGCCGGACTCCTGCCACCAGGGGGCGCTCGGCACCAGCCCATTTGAAACAGTCCAAAAGAGGCTGGTGGAGAAATTGCTGGGTTCCCAGGTAGCAGGGGAGGCCCGGCCACCAAGCCCACTGCAGGGTGGGGCTGACTCAACTGTACGACACAATTAAAGGAAAACTGCTCTTTTAGGAGAGTCAGTGACCTCAAGATTAGGACCTTTAGGGTTGTGGAGCTGGAAGAGGAGAGACATTTAGGCTCATCCAGGAAGAAAGGCTTGGAGGGAGACAGGCGATCAGCTGGCCCGCTTCTCTGGAGAAGTGTGTGGGTCTAGGTGCATAGTAGGGATCCCTAACTAGATGTGAACCAGCGTGGACAGCTGTCTTCATCTCACCCTAGGAAAAGTCTCCAAGGAAGAAGAGGCTCACAGATCCCAGAATACAGCATGAAAGCAGCTGGGGAGCCAGAGGGTGGTTGGGCTCCTGGGGGAGGAGGGCAGCCTTGGAGAGGAGGTGAGACTGCCCTGGTCTGCTATTCGGGAGGGAATCAATGGATCACAGGAGTCTGTTCCAAGCCGAGCTCACCTTCCCAGGGCTTCAAGCCTAAATTCAGAATGAGCCGTTTCTATTTGCCAAGGGACCCCACAGATGGACTTAACAGCTGGTGATAGGTCGGAAACAATGTTTGCAATGTCCTCAAACCAACAAGGGTTAAGAGCCGTGTGGGAGAGAGCTTCCTACACAGCAACAACCACAAGGCCCCAGCCCCTGGGAACCCTGAGATCCTCTGAGAAGTGGGCAGCCTCACTGATTGGAAGCATCAAGGCTAAGGGGAACATGAGGAGGAGCTCAGCATCACGCCCAGAAATGCAAACCGCCCGCAGGCCTGGTGCCTCACCGCCAGTCAGATATAGCAGGTTTGGGAAGAGAGGGAGGGTCAGCACCTGCCACCTACCACTGCTGGTGAAGGCAGGTGCCGAGCTGGTGGGACTGATGGGATGGAAGAAGGTGGGCTTCATGCCCAGAGACCCACAGTGCCACCATGCCCTTAACCCGAGACCAGTGGAAAGAGGTCATGGTGACATTGTCAGTGACAACCGTGGGTTGGCTCCTGGGCTGGGGATTAACAACAGGGCGGAAGCCATAAACTATCCCAAAAGCAGGCAGAAGGAGACGCTAGGGGCTGCACACCTGGTGTGACCTGAAGGTAGCCAAGCACAGCCCAATGCACACCCATGGGTGGATTGAGCCGTCCCCATGGTGAGGCCTGGAGGGTGGGAGGGCAGAGCAGAGGGCCTCAGTGGACCACAGAAGGCTGAGTGCCACAAGCTAAAGCTAGCAGCTCAGCTCTTTGTACCAAGATCCAAATGGAGGAAAAGCCCAGGCCTCCGGGAGACTGTTACCCGAGGGGCCTGCCCTCCTCACTCGACCTGTCACCTGGCACTGCCCAGCAAGCATGGAGTTTTCATCTCACCCTGCTGAGTTGGGGATTCAGTAGGGAAAGCTAATCACCTCCCTTTAACTGAAGCCACCTTAGTCTTGGTGTTTACTGGACTCCTGACATTTTGAGGCCTGGTTTCTGATGCCACCATTAATGGGTCACAGGTCAGGTGAGTCTCCAGGCGGCCAGGGTCTTATGGTTGGAATTGTGTACCTAGGCCTCTAGAAGGACAGGCCCCTGGGCGGAGGATGTCTGGAGGTTTCCAGAGGAGGGGAAGATGCAGAGGGGTGGTAGTCAGGTCAAAGTTCAGGGCTCATTTGTGGTGAGATCCGGCCGCCTTCTGGGGTGGGCTGTTCTTCCCTCCACCAGGGAGGTTCCACCTAGGCAGTGCTTTCCCTTCTGTGTTCCAAGGTGAGACGGGCCACTGCTCTTCTCTAGGGCAATCCTGGGCAGGAGTCTGCCTAGGGGAGGGCAGAGCAGCAGTTAGGATCCAGGGCAAGTTCAAGTTCAGCAATGGTCTGGTCAGAATGACACGGGGCAGGTGTGGGCAGGTCCCGCAGGGCCCAGCAGGCAGCACAGAGGAGAACCACTGCCCTCTTTCTGAGAGGTTTGGTGTTGGCTGCAGGTGTTGGGAGAGTCTCTCCACACTAATCTCACTGCAGCCTGCCTCCAGGGACCCCGTGGGCATTCCAGTGCAGTGATAGCAGATCCTGTTTCCCACCTCTGCCCAGGTGGGGTCTGAGTTCCCTCCCCTTGAATCTGGGCACTCTCTTGACCATGGCAGAAATGTCACTATGTGACTTCCCAGGTCAGGTCATTGTTTCTACCTGGTTCTCTTGGGAAGCTGGATTCCAGCACCTGGCCATGCTGTGAGGAAGCCCAGTCAGACATGTGGACAGGCCCCATAAGTGGCCGCCCAGTGAGGTCTCCATTGACAGGTGGCATCAACTGCTGGATGGGTGAGTGAAGGGTCCTCAGATGACTGCGGTCCTCCTGTCTTCCAGCTGAAGACTCCATCACTGGGGAACCTCGGTTCCACTGTGCCTGGTCTGGAGTCTGGCTCAACAGAGTCTGCCAGCAGAATAGTGCAGTTTAATGCCACTAAATTTAGAGTTGATTGTTATGCAGGAATAGACAAGCAGAACAAGAGGATGTTGGAACAGTGAAAGAGACAGGAAGGCAGAAACGGTCCTAATGAGGAGCAGGATGCTGACACAGTAGGGGAGATAAGCTGGCAGTGGGTGTCACAGATGGATGGACAATCAGAAGACAATGTGCTGTCCATCAAAATAAGACCCTGGGAGGAGGACTAGAAAAGACTGTCTTTTGGCTTTGCACATGTTGGTGGATACTATGGGAGGTTTGGGGAAAGTGTGAAGTCTTTAGGGCCCAGAGGGAGCAGCCCACCCAGGAGAGGACATACAATGGTAGAGGAGGAGAAAGCAGGGCAGGTCTTTGGAGCCAGCACACACCAGGGGAACAGAAAGAGAAGGAGGAAGAGCCAGCTGGACAGTCCAGAAAGGTCAGTGGAAAACCAGGGGACGGGGCCAACGGTGTCTGGTGCCCAGAGAGGTGGCAGGGGAGCTGGGGGAGAAGCAGCCTTGGCTTTGACAACAGAGAGTGCCAGTCTGGCTTCAGGCCACTAAAGGTCATCTCAGATGCCCCCCTCAGGACGGGTTTCTGGTCCTTACGCTGGGCAGCCCCAGCCCAACATCGCAGGCTGCCCTGGGGATGCTTTTGCTTGCAAACATGTTTTGCATGTTGTATTTTATTCTGGGAATAGTCCCAAGAGGTTGGAGGAGGAGCCCAGGTCTCTGGCGGGCCATTGTGCCACTGCCATGGCGGAGGGAGCCCAGGGGAGCAGCCTGTCCCAAGTCGCTAGGAAGCAGGAGCCGTGGAGCCCCTGGAGGCGAGCATCTTGGAATCTCGGGGCCAAGGACCCCAAGAAGCTCAGGGTCAGTGCCTCCGGAGGGTGGGTGGGGAGTTGGGAGGGGCCAGCCCAGGTAGAAGCAGCTCCGGGACCGGGCAGCGTGGCCCCAGGGCGGCTCCGGACCCTGCACTCCACAGCCTCGCGGTGGCGATTTGCAGCCCCGCGGTGCCCACCACTCGCTGGCGTTCAGCGTGTTCGTAGAGCTGAGCCAACATCTGCGTCCAGAAGGTCTTGGTCCCCGGCAGCTGCTTCCCTCTCCGTGGGTCACCTCGTCCCCTGCCCAGCCTCTGGCCTCCCGTGTGGGCTGGGTGACGGTCCTTCCCTGAGCTCGCAGGTGGCTGGGAGTTGGGCAGTGGGGACGCGGAAGGGTTCTGGGCCCAGATGGTGGTGCGGGCAGCACAGCGGGTGAGTAGGCTGGGTCACCATGTGTGGTTTAGGTCCTGCTTGTTCTACCATAATAATAATAAACCAGGGACAGCCCGCGCTGACTCATGCTGTCCCATGCTGTCCCACTTCACACTGCCGTCTACTCTCTGCTAACCCAGGACCATCTCAGGGCTCGGGAGGGCAGGAAAGACCTGGAAGGAAAGCAGAATGGGGGTGGTCTCCTCCACCCGACATGTCCTGCCCATCTGGCCCTGTGGTGGCCCGGGCCTCCTCTGAGGCACCAGAGGGTCATGGAGCTCTTTGTCCTGAATCACCTGGCCTCAGAGGCCTCCCTCTGTGGACGTCTTGGCCCTTCCTGTCCTCATCTTCTTTGGACCCATGGAATTTCTAAGCTTGTCTTCAAAGCATCCTCCTCAACAGACCCATTTTATTTTTAATGGTGACACTTCAGACTTCCTTTCGTCTATTTCTTCCTCTCAATCCTCTGTGTGTAGAGGACACCAATCCCTGGGTCAAGGGATGCCAAGCAACCCCTGGGCCAGCTCCCTGGCTTGAAGAGAAGGCTCTTCATTCATTAACTTACTCCTCAGGTACCTGCCACGTGCTGGTGACAGGCTTGGGACTAAAGTGCAAAGACAAATTAGACTTGGCTTCTGTCCATAAGGCTCAGAGCCTGGTAGGTAATAATGCTGATGAAGTTGATCGACGTCTGTATCTGTGGCATTGAGGTGAGCTTTCATTAACAAGTGAGCAGCCCTCTGAGATGGGTACCATGTCTCATACTCATCGTTCAGGTAAGACCCAGAGTGTTGTGGTAATTCGAGTTGCAAGTGGTGGGTCCTGTCTTCACACGCCTGCGGTCCCATCCCAAGTCAGGGATCCTAGCTTTGTGTTAGAGCGTCTCCCAGGGGGACTTCTCTAGTCCTGTCCAGGGAGCACCAGGACCCAACAGGACATGAGGGTCTCAGCCTCGCAGCTCTGGTTTCCTCAGATGGTATCTGGGGACATCTCTGGTGTGGGACGATATGTTCCCCAAAGGTGTCTGCCTATCTCCTTGGGGTGAAGAAGCCTATAAGGGTTCCTAGGAGAAACCACTTGACTACCTCACACCACCTGTCAGCACCTCAGCTTTGTTCCCACGCAGTCCTGGTAGCTTGCGAGATGGGTGGATGAATTTGCCCAGGTCCTCTGCAGCAGTTCTGAGCCAGGGATTTTGCTGGCTGCAAATACACCTCAGCCTAAATCAACCCGTTCTTCTGACCTCCTTCTTTTAAAGGGGCCACACTGGGGGCTACACTTCCATCTGGTGACAACAGAGAGGGCACTCTCTCTAAATTCAGTGCACACTTTGGTTTTGCAATGCTGGGGATCAAATCCAGGGCTTGTGAGGCGAGGAGGGCACCCACACTGAGTGCACCCCAGCCCTGACGGGCTTTATCTGACTCTGCCAGACTGCCTTGGGCTTCCATTCAGGTTTGACACTTGCCAGCTCTGTGTCCTTTATATAATCTCGCTAAGTATCTGAAAATGCTCCTGGAAGTCTTATCTGTGACAATCAGGTGCTAATGTCCCTGGTTTTCCTTCTTTGAAACCCAGAGTATGGGCACTGAGAGGTCTGGAAGTCATTATTCAAGTCACACCACCCATTCGCTCTTGATGAACCATGTTGTTCACCTTTCAAAGCTCGAAAACCAGCCCTGAAATGTGAGAACACAGGTAGGAAATGAGGGAACACAAACAGAAAATAAAAAGTCATTGTGGAGAGAGCTGGCATGGCTCTGAGGACATTGGTCGCTGTCACCCAAGACACTCAGCAGGCCGGTGGAGCTTTTCTCTAGTTCTCTAAGGGGTTTGGGATGTTATCTACATGTATGAGGGGAACACACCTGGGGACATCTGGGGTGTAGGACTTCTAAGGTTCACACTGGAGAGGGGCATAGAATCTGGTGCACAAGGTCACCCCTGAGGGGTAGCAGTGAGATCTGATGATGTGTTCACCAGGGGAACCACATTTTGGGGACTTTCTGGTGAAGCTGCTGCAGGTCAGCACTGCTCAGACTTCAGGGTGCACCTGGGTCTCCTGGAGATGCTGTGGAGCCCAAGCTCTGATGTGGTCACATGGGACAGGGCCTGGACTCCATATTCCTAACAGACTCCTGGGTGGTGTCCAGGCAGCTGGATCAGCAGCAGTGTGTCAAGATGATAGGAAAGTTTGTGCAAATAGTCCCCAGTGTGCAATGGATGGACTTAGGGCTTTTTTACTTTAGGATGGTGCCAAAGCAGTGAGTGTTCCTTAGAAACTGTGCTCTGAACTTTGATCTTTTCCCTGACCAACAGTGTGCAGTGCGATACCTCCTTGTGATGCTCGGGCTCCCGGATGCCACTCCATCACAGGGTGATCAGCGACCTGGCAGGTGCTCTGGACCTCGGCAGCAGAGCAGGTGTGTGAAGCACATTTTTGACGTGTGATGTTTTCTGTTTACGATGAGCTTACGGGAGGCAGCCCATTGTGAGACAGGAGCATCTGTCTGGAGATTAGAACTGTCGTTCTGTAGTGTGAAAATCCTGTGAGTGCCGAGGCTGCGATTTAACAGCTAAAGAAAGCAAGAATCTGATGGGGTGATATTTAAGTGATGCATTTGAGGTGAGCCAGTGAAAAGGTAGGAAGCCCTGGTAGGAGCGTGAAGGTCTAGAGTCTGTCTGTCCAGGTGTGCATGGCTGGACAACATCAGGTGTCCAGGCAGACACACCAGGACTGTGCAAGGTGGCTGGCCACCTTAGCAAGTGCAGATGACCAAAGAAAGCATGTGCCAGCATCACACTCTGTGTCCCCAATCTTACCGTGTGACTTTGTACCGAGCCTGCCCCCACTGCCCTGAACTGATACTGCCCTTTGGTGTGTTGCCTGCAATATCCAATTATGGAACCGCTGATCCTGCACATGCGTCTCTGTCTCCAGGCATCCGTCAAACACTGAGGTGTTTGTCAGGGACAGAAGATGGCCTGGCCGGCTGTGCCTGGCGGGGTGGTGGGAAGCACTTGTGGATTTAAACAGATCTCTTGGTGCTTTTTAATTAAGTGCATCCTGAACGTTGCCCAGATGGATTCTGTGTCTTCTTTTATCAATAAGTAGGCAGTAATGGGTGAATTCATTGCACAGGGACGTATGGAGCACCACTGCATGCTGGGGTTTTGCCAAGCACTGGAAATACAGTGGGGACAATGGACATGCCCCCGTGTGAGGTGGAATGGAGGAGCATTTGCACCCACAGATCCATAGTTGTCATCATGCTGAGGGCTTTGAAGAATAGGTCAGGACTAACCCAGGCAGAGGGAGGCCTGGGGCTGAGCCCACAGGAGGCAGCAACTGCAGCATGCCATGGAGGGCCAGGTGTCCTGAGTCCAAGGCCCGCCCTCACTCCTGCAGCCTCTGTGTGGACTAGATTGTGCATCCCCCACACACACACATTAATGTGTCCAAGTCCCAACCCCAGTGCAGTTGCTTTCCAGATGAGGTCTTTAAAGACATGACAAGGTTACATGAGGTCATGAAGTGGGTCCCATCTAATAGGACAGGAGGCCCACAGAATGCCTGTGTGCAGGGAAAGGGTCATGTGAGGACACAGCAAGAGATAAGTCACCTGCAACCCAGGAGAGAGGCCTTGGAAGACGCCATACCTGCAAATGCCTGGCCTTGGCCTTCCAGCCCCCAGAACTGAGAGAATGTAAGGTTCTTTGTACTAAGCTCCCAAGGCGGGGGCATTTTGTCAAAGAAGCTGGGGCTGACTGATACAGGCTCTTATGACTTCAGGCAAATGAGCACGGTACCAGTTTCTCAGAGCTGTTTGGTCACCACGGGCTTCTCTGTTGGCAACTCCACGGTGAAGACCCAGACCTGCAAGTCTCTCATGCTCATGAGTGGCTCCCTAGGGAGGAACCAGCTTAGAAACGAGCTGGCTTCACTTTTCTCTTAAGAAAAGGCTTCAGGGTGTGACTAGGGAGGGGTGAGAGGTCCCTCCAGCCCAGGCTCCTCGGAGCCCTGTACTCTGGGCATTTCTGTCATTCCTGGTGCAAGAATCAGAGCCAAGTCAATTTTACAGTTCACACAGTTGATTTCCTCATCCAACCAAGATTTCTTTATCAAAAAAAAAAAATAAGGTGCCCATTTGATGTCTTTGGCTACCTGGCATGCTCCATAAAGAGGGGCAGGGAACCACCCATATGCCTTCGTTGGGTGGTCCTGGCTGTGTTCTTCATAACCCTAGGGGCCAACAGGGCCCTTAGCCTGGTCTGCAACAGCAAAGCTGTGGGGGCTGGCAGCTCTTGCAGTCTGGCCACAGCACCTCTAGAGACTGCTAGAGAGCGCCATGTCCACCCGTTCAGAGATCAGGGTTGGTTTATTTATTTATCTGTTTTTTTCCACAGTATTTTATTGGTGCCTTATAGTTACACACACTGGTGGGACTCCTTGTTACACACTCACACGTGCACACCACATAACAATGACCAATATCACTCCCCAGCACTTCCCCCACTCCCTCCCCTCCTCCCTCTCCCTGGTCCCTCCCTCTTCTGATCACTCTTGGATTTTTATGAGATCTGCCCTCCACATTTTTTAACACTATTCTTCTCTAGCTTCTGTTCATGACAGAAAACATATGTCTCTTGACTTTCTGAATTTGGTTTTTTTTATTAACACAATGGTCTCAAGTTCTATGCATTTTCCTGCAAGTGCCATAGTTTCATTTTTCTTTGTGGCTGAATAAAACTCCATTGTGCATATATACACATTTCCTTCATCCAGTCACCTGCTCATGGACTCCTTGGCTGTTGTGAACTGTGCTGCTGTCACACGGTTGTGCAGGTATCGCTGTAGTCAGGTGACTTCAGTTCTTCAGGAAAAATACTGGGGAGTGGTCTGGCTGGGTCATCGGGAGGGTCCATGCCTAGTCCTTTGAGGAAGCTCCAGGGGATGTCCACAGTGACACCCTGGTTCTGACACTGCACCACTTGGCCCTATGAGCCTAGAAAAGTCACTTAACCAGCTTAGAGACTGAAGACTGAAGAAGTCGAAGTGCAGGCTCAGAAGCCAAAGGCCACGGGGAAGGTGCTGTGGTCCATAACAGTGGCTCTCCTGCTTCAGAGCCCCCAGAGCCCCTGCAGGGCCTGCTGAGCACAGATCCCAGGCTCCACCTCCATACCTCTGATTGGTAGATCTGAGTTGGAGCCTGAAAATAGGTGTTTCTAGTAAATTCCCAGGTGATGCTGAGACTGTGGGTCTGGGGGACACACTCGAGGGCCAGTGTGCTGGCCCACAGTCACTCCTGATCTCCACAGAGAGGGCCCCAGGCCCAGGTCAGGAAGATACTGAGGGAGAGCTCTTCCTGCCCAGAGGGATGACAGTGAGGTCCCAGCCACTGAGAATGGAGTGACTTGGTTCCTGGGAAAAGTCAGACCAGGCTGCATCTTCTATGCAGGGCAGGGATTCATTTCAGCACTGCTGGTGAGATTGGGGGACAAATCGGCCCCACCTCACTGCAGTGGGGGGGTTCATTTGCTGCTGGGGACGAGAGAGTGAACTTAAGGGAGATGTCAAAGTGGGCAGCTACCTGCAGTGCCACTTGTTTGGCTTGGCACAGACTTTGTACCCAGTGGAAGGGACAACCGAGAAGATTTTGTTGGTAATCACCCTCCATGATATACTACCACCACTATTTCTGTTCCTGTTGCTATAACAAAATACCTGAGACTAGGGGATTTATAAAGATTAAAAACTTGTTTTCATAGTTCTGGAGGCTTGGAGTCCAATGTCCAGGTGCCGGCAGCACTGGTGTCTGGTCAGGGTGCTGTTCCTGCTTCCTAGATAACCGTTTGTTGCTATATCCTTGGGAAGGGCTGAATGTTATGTCCTCATGCAGCAGAAGGACAGACAGATCCTTCACACCTGTGTTGGAGGTTCATTAGTCCCACCTGTGAGGGTAGAGCCTGTGGTGTGATGGACTCCTGAGGGCCCACATCCTAGTGGTCTCCTGTGCCCCTGTGCTTGGCCCTCTCTGAGCCCTTGAGCAGCCACACAGCGCAGGCCTCTGTCCCTCCTCCCCTCCACAGGGCGGGCACCGGCAGGTGGAGCCTAAGGAAAGGGCTCACCTGTGCTGGTCTCTAGGGCTTTTGGTGGAGTGTGAAATTTCTGCCCTAAATGATATAATGCAAGACCGTCTTATGAACCAAAATGAAGGTCTTCGGATGATGCTGACACTCAGAATCAAGCCACCATCCTGGGCTCGGCAGACCAAGAGGCCTCCCAGGAACAGTGCCAGGAACGAGCCCTCCCATGTCCTAATCAGCCCGAGGAACTCCTCCCGCTCCTGGCCGTGGTTCTGGGTCTGGTTTTGATTGAGTTCTCCAAGGAGGACGCTCCACGGATGCAGCGGGTCCCGTCCTGCAGGCTGTTGCCCTCCGTGGACTCCAGACTGGTGCTTGTGGCTGAGCTGGATTGTCCTGAGCAAGGAATTCTATTCGTCCGGGTCCTATTCAGTGTCTGCCTCAAATTCCTCAGCATGAAAATCAGTTATGCAAGCCGCGTGGGTGGCACATGCCTGTAACCACAGCTACTCGGGAGGCAAAGGCAGGCGGAAGGTAAGTTCCTGGTCAGCCCGGGCAACTTGGCAAGACCCTGTCTTACCCGGGCTGGGGTGTAGCTTAGCATGCCTGAGACACTGGGTTCAATCTCTAGCACTGGCCAAAAAAAAAATACACACACACACACACATACACACACACACACACATATGTGTGTGTATATATATATGTATCAGTTATGAAGTAAATTTAGTATTCAAATACAAGAACTTGTATTTTCCTAAGAAATGAAATTTACAGTAGCCATAGGAATGATCATCAAATACTTAACGGCTTTCTAGAAACAAAAACCACCCAGCACACATCCAGAAGAAGACACAGCATCAGCTAACGAGAAGGCTGCAGCTTCAAGCACGTCCTTCCAGCAAGACTTTCATTAGGCAGTAAAATTGGAAATCTTACTTCAGCCCTCAACTTTCTTGAACAAGGAAAAAATAACACAAAATCAAGTTCGAATGAAAAGGGGCATTCTGTGATGCGATTCTCATGACTTGTCCTGGGTGTGACCCAGTCTTTCCTTGGTCTTCTTCTGCAGATAAAAGTGAGTGGGGGATATTAGCATGGTACCTCAGAGACCTGAGTCCTGGTTGTCAGTCACTTTGGATCCTGAATGCCCCCTCCAGGGATAAAGTGAGAGGATGGAATGGGGGGACTCTATGGCATCTTTCCAGATAGCATTCATATTTTAAGTTGTCAGGTGCATGGTTGAAAGTGCTGACCAACATCTTGGAGAATTGGATGATTCTAGGGCTGGGGCATGAAACACAGTAGTCCCTCCTATAGCTGGAGCTTTGCGTACCTTGGTTTCATGTACCCATGGTCAGTCATGGTCTGAAAAATATGAAATGAAAATTTCAGAAATAAACAACTTGTAAGTTTTAAGTTATGTGCCACTGTGAGCAGAATACGATGCAATCTTGTGCTGTCCTGCTGCATTCCACCTGGAACATGAATCATTCCCTTGCCCAGAGTATCCACACTGTATATACCACCTGCCCAGTAGTCACTCAGTAGCCACATTCATTATCAGATTGACTATTGGTATTGCAGGGCTTGTGTTGAAGTAACCCTTATTTTACTTGGTTATGACCCCAAAGTGCAAGAGTAGTGGTGCTGATGATAATGAGAAGCTGTAAAGTACTTCCTTTAAGTGAAAAGGTGAAAGTTCTCCACTTATGAAAAAAAAGTGGTACGCTGAGGGTGCTGAGATCTACAGAAGGAAGAAATCTATCTGTGAAACTGTAAAGAAAGAAAAAGAAGTTCGTGACAGTTTTGCTGTCATACCTCAAAGGGTAACAGTCATGGCCACAGTGCCTAAGAAGTGCTTAGTTCAGCTATAAAAGGCATGACATTTGTGTGCATAGGTGTAGAAAAGACTATAGTTCATGTAAAGTCTGGCACTATTCATGGCTTCAGGCGTCCTTTGGGGATCATGGAAGATGCCCCCAGAGGATAAGGGACAATGGTATAGAAGACGAACCTGGGACATCTCGTGGTTGATAAAGTAAGGAATTACTAAAACAAACCCAAACCCTGGATCACGTGGCACCTCAAAAGGACACAGGGGCCACTGAAAGAAGTCCCCAAGGCCCACAATAGAACAACTGGAGCAAGGAAGTAAAGTAAATTGTATTGGATTAAAGTCTAGCTACGTGGGCTGGTAGGGAGGACAGAGTCATCCTCCCCCACAGCTCCCTGACAGGTCCTTGTAAACTAGCTGGTCAGACCATTAGCAAGAGGAAGATGGACAGAAGTTCATCCAGTGTGCCCTGCTCCTGCACATGGAGTGTCCCAGATGGCCACCCACAGGGGCGGTCAGCCCTTAGGCTTCCGCAGTGTCCCCGGCAAGTTGGGTTCTGGGCAAGGGAGGCTGGTTATGGGGAGGTGACCAGGAAAATAGGGATGGCGCAGTCAGGTTTGCCATGCAGATTCCAACTGGGTGTTTCTCCACGGGGAAGGGTCATCAGAGTCCTCTTCCCTCTGGCCATAGAGGAAGTTATGGAACTTTCCTCTGTGGACATGAGTCTCCCTCACGAGGGAAATGTGTGCCTGGTTTTCAGGGTCTTGTCAGCAGCTGCAGGTTCTAAATGGTCTTCATCTAAAAATAATCCGTATGCGAAAGATTATATTTTAGAGTGGGATATTTTAATATCCTTCAAGTCCAGATTGATGTAAGGAAACAACTGAGGAAAGAAACAAACAGGGCAAGTCTCCCAGTAATTCATGCCCATCAAGGCAGTGGAGGACCTTAAGGTGGGGAAGCCTTCCACTCCTTAGGGGGCTTCTTCCCAAGGAACGCAGAGCTGGGGAGGGAGGAAGCTGCAGCACAGGGCCCAGCGACGCTGCCTGGGCCGGGCCAGCAAGGCCCATATCAGCAGCCATCGGCTGTGGGGATGGCATGTGCCCACCCTGGCTGTGATGTGATGAGAAGGCCCTGTCTCTCTGTGGTCTTCCCAGAGAGATCCCAAAACCCTGTCGAATGAGGAGAAGAAACATTACACAAGTCACCAAGTAATGTTCTAGAAAATGCTAGTTAGTGTTCCTTGGAACCAACCAGGTCATCTAAAACAATGGGAGCCTGAGGAGATGAGATGATTAGACACCAGGTGGGATTCTGGGTGCTCTCCTAGGACAGAACGGGGCCACAGCAGGGAGTCCTGATGGAGTGTGAACTAGGACTCTGTTGACATGTGCATTGGTCAGCTTTGCTCCTCCCCCTGTCGAGGGCACCATGCTGTCAGAGGTCAATGACTGGAGGTGCCTGGGGACTCTTTGTACTATCTTTGGAAATTTTCTGTGAACATGAAACTATCCTAAAATAAAGTTTGTTGTAAAGAAAATGATAGTCCCAGAGTCCGGTGAGCCCTGCAGGAAAGACTCAGTGCCACTGTTCCCAGAGTCCTAGGCTGGGGAGGGGGCTGGCTTGGGGAGCCCTAACATACCAAGTGTGGCCAGTGTCCCTCAAAGAAAACCAATGCAAGGGTGATGGTAAGGTAGGAAGGGGATTCGCTGTTCAGGACAGCCATGCTGGGGAGACTGGGGACTAGAGGATGCCGGATGCCGGCACTCCTGGCTCTGACCTGGAGGGCACCACCGGAGCTTCAGGTTTAAATAGGGGAGAGGTGGACGGGTCTGATCAACTGTGGTCTGGTGGGAAGTTTTCTCACGTTTGGCTCTCCAAGATCCTGGAGGAGTGGTCACCACTTGAAGGGACCATTGGCTCCCATGTGAGAGGACTGCTCCTGCCTAGGGGACAGGTCCGTTCCTCTCCTGGGATGATCTGTCTGCAAGCCTTGCTGTCTGTCTGTGGAACTTGAGATGTATCTTGTTACTGCTGCCCTGCTGTCTGCAGTCCTGAAGGAGGATGAGAGGAGCTATGTGACCTTGGGCTCCTCGACCTTGTGTTTCCAGACTTCAGATGGATGCTCCTGACAGGATCAGCAGGTCTGGCTAACTGTCGGAGGCACAGAATGAAGGCCCAGCTGCCCAGCCCTCATCCTGCTTCCTGTTCCCATCGGGCACCTACAGGCCCAAGCCAAGGGTTGGTGTGTTGAGAGCCACAGCTGAAGGGGCCCCAGCAAACTTCCAGCTGATTGGCTCACCATGGCCCCAGCAAACTTCCAGCTGCCAGCTGTTTGGTTCCTCTGTGGTGATGCTCATCGGGCTGTTTCCCTGCCCTTTCAGGCCACGGAGCTGCTCATTGGGGGACTCTTTTGGCTCCGCCCACACGACCCAGCCAATTGGCCTCAAGAGCAGGAGGAGTGGGGGCGTTGAGAGGCTCGTGGGAAGCAGGTGGTGGCAGTTGGGCTCTGAGGGAATTCCTGAAGAGCTCTTGTGGTGCAGGGGTGTGTGTTCTAAAAATAAAGTTCCTTTCTGCTTGGTAAGTGGCTTGTGAATTGTGCCCAGCCAGACTGCGGCATTGGTGTGTTAGGAAAGGCAGCTTCCAAGTCCCTGTTATATGGACAGTGAACAGGACTGTATAAGAAGACAGAATTGACAAAGGACTTCCAATAAAGAAGGATTTCCAACTGGGATTTAACTCACCAGAAATCTCTCCTGAGCCTTCTGGTAGATGGAACTCTCACGGGACAGGTGCAGTAAAGGGCTAACCCCTCAGGACAGGACTGTCCCCCTTCTGCACAGACCTGCAGGACTGGCCTCGACCATCTGAGAGGGACATAAGCTCTGAGCCTTGGGATATCTGGCCTGATAGGAGTGTCTGTGGGGGCCTGGGGCCTCAGGCCACATCAGAGAGCCTGTGCTGACCTTGTGATTTGGGTTTGTTTTAGTGACGCCTGGTTTTGGTAGCCTGGGGCCCTGGGTCACACTGTACCAGTTTGACCTCTGGAGAGGGCAGCAAGAGACTGAGCAGCTGAGGTTGGTTGCAGGGGTGCTCCATGATTGCGCAACCCCCTCCCATAAAATCCCGGTGCTCTGGTCTCCGGTGGGCTTCACTGGACGACAGCCTTCCGTGTACTGTCAAGCGTCATTGCTGGGAGAACTCTGGACTACGTGGCTTCACCGGAGGGGACAGGTAGAAGCTGATGTCTGATTCTTCTGGTACCTCACGATGTCCTATGTTCCCCTTCTGATTCTAATCGGCATCCAAGAACACAAAGCTTCCTCTGTTCTCTGAGTTCCAGCAGATCATCAAATCGTAGGGTGGTCTTGGTGGTCACCTAATACGAATGGTACAGAGCTGAGGGGGTCTGCAGTTTCCGACACCCTGACATTCCATCAGAGGAATAGGCCATGTCCAGTGGGGCCTCCCTCACCTGGTGATTGTTTGAGAATATAAATTACCTGATCAATTAGCCAATTTATCCATTTCCATCCATTAATCCCCCAATCGATACGTCAGACCTGAGACAAGCACATACCCAATTTCCTCTTCCTTCCAGCTCCCGACAGCCATCATAATTTGGAGGTAATTTTGTCTGGTGATAAAAGGCACACACAAAAGAACTCAATCATTTCTCTGCCTGATAAATCTCCACTCTCCCTGCAAGCACGAAGCTCCTCAGCCTTCCTCGGCTCCCCTCAGTGTGCCGACGCCTGCAGTCTGGGGAGGTGGACAGTGGAGGGAAGGTGGAACTGGAGGAGAAAGAACAGCTGCAGAGACTGAGAGCAACAGGCTGGGCTGGGCCACTGTCATGGCCGAGGGGCTGGCTGGTGGCTGGTGTATGCGTTTTGGTCAATAGTTCTGTAAGGAGGAGATGATTCGCGGGTCAGCTTGAGCCTGAGCTGAGGCTGCCAAGCTCAGTGGGGAGGGACCTGTTGTCACTGCTGCCCTCTTCGCTGTGCCTCTGCTGTCCTGGAATTGGCAGGTGCAGAGTTGACCTCAGGGGCCAAGGTTGCCAGCTTCAGGGGACAGGGCCCGTCCCTGCCTCCCAGTAGCCAACTGGACACCCCAGCTGAAGGGACCTGAGCTCCAAGGCTCTGCTGTGTCCTGGAGGTGAGAATGTGAAGTGACATCCCTGGAGCCCTGGGTCACGGGCTAACATCTCTGTCCTCAGCCTTCTCTCTGGGTTGGCCCATTGGTCCAGCGGGGGAACCAGCACACAGCGGGGCCCTCAGGCTAGTGGCAGAGAAGTGGTCTCGGGCTCTGGCAGGCAACCTTTGGGCCAAGGCCCTCTGCGGCCTTGGCAGAACCTGCAGCTGCTGAGACACACTGGGGTGACTTCTGGCTTCTCCTCAGTCCCCACGGAGACTGGGGCCCGGTGGGGATTTTGGATTCCAGCTTCTGCCTTGGGAAGGAAGGGGAAGGTTTCCAGCTGGGCTTAAACACATTAATTCCCAAATTGAGTTTGGCTCTCCTGCTATTTAAAAATCCTATTTGGTAAGCACTTCACAGAGCGGTGGCTCTGAAAGAGAAAGATTACTTTCCCATTAGCCTGGTTTAGGAGAAGGCATTGTTATTCAAAAGGCAGACGGAGTGGGGTGTGGGTTGCAGAGGCCAGGTGAGAAGCAATCCTCTGGAAGTCACACCGCGGGGAGCAGGACCTGGTGCGCCCTGGATCCTGCTCACCAGTGCTTCCCAAGCCTGTGGGCCGGGCACAAGCAGGGGAATGAGGCCTCTGTTGTGCTCAGACATGCCATATACGGCCCTCTGAGGGGTGCCCCCAACGGCTCCTCTCCACCCCTCACCTCTAGGTCCCTGGGGGACTGGCTCTGTCTGAGACTGTCCTGGCTGGCTTATGTCCCATCTCTAGGACAAATCTGCCACTGTTCTGTATGGACAGGACCTGACCTTAGACATAGAAGGAGAAGAATTTGTTTCCTTGGTTTTGCTTTTGGTGATGGGATGGTGGAGATGGCCGGAGAGGAGGACTCAGACACCCAGCAACAAGTTTTACTGAGCCATCTTTTGAAGAACCAAGTTTGTTACTCTGGCAGAGCAGACAGGACTGTGCCATGTTCCATGAATCGTGTGGCAGCTACCTCATGGGCTTTCTGCAGGCCTAGCGTAATTAAGTGCTTGAGGCTTGTCTGTCCAGGAAGAAGGCCCCTCTCCATCATCCCAGCCATGGCCAGTGGCCCATCACATTCCCAGGTGTGTCCTGGAGGCTGTGGTTGTCCACACCCCCTCTGCCCCTCGTCATGCCCCTCGTGGCTCACAGTAGACCACTCAGCACCTCCCGGGCTGATCTCTCTCTGGGAAAAGTGACCTTGACTGGCATGTGGGCTCTTTCTCCCTCCGGCTGATGTGACACATTCTGACTTACGACATCATGCAAGAAATGAGTCAAGCCCAGTCTGGGGAGAGAGTGGGCCCAGGAAGGCTTTCTGAGGACCTGGTGTGTATCCTGAAACACAAGGGGGTTGAGCCGATAGAGGGGCCTGTCGTGGTTGGAGGTGGTGAAGAAGAAGACAGAGAGGGCACCCTGAATCCATTTCCTGTCACTCTAATACAACGCTGAGGTTGGGCACTTAGAGGAAAAGGGTTGTGTGGCCCACGGCTCTAGAGGTAGAGGAGCACAGTGCCCATCCTGGCAAGGGCCCCCCGGGGCTGTGTCACAACATGGCGGATGGCATTATGTGGGGGTGTGTGGGAGGGGGGGGCATCACGTGGAGAGACATGAAGCTACAGAGATTCAGAGGCCAGGCCTGCCCTCTTGTAAGAACCCACTCCTGGAGGAGCTAACTGGGCCCCATGAGAACTACTTTAATCCCTTCCTAGGGCAGTACCCCAAAGACCCAAGGCCCTCCCACTGCAGTACCCCAAACACCCAAGGCCCTCCCCCTAGGCTCCATCTCTAGAAAGGTCCAGTGCCTCTCACATTGCCATGCTGGGGACCAAGCTTCATGAGCCTTTGGGGAACACACTCAGACCCTGCCTGAGCCACAGCAGTGAGCATGGCGGACATCACCCCTAGTTCAACACCACTCCATACTGGAACCCCTCCCATGTCTGGGGAGCTCCCTATCTTGTGAGTATTGGCCAGTGGAAGTCCACTATTATGGAAACCAAAAATGTCAGCTGGATGTTCTCAGCCTCCTTCTGCACTCAGGTGGGCAAGTGACCCTGGGGTCACTAGTTTGGGTCTTGCACTGTCTTTGACTCAGGAGGTGGTGATGTAAAGCAGCAGGACTCTGAGGGGCCATTCTGCAGGGAGGTGGACACTATTGTCCATGGCAGCTGGGGCTGTGGTCTTCTCAGCAGCGTTCAGGGCTGAAGGGCTCTTGGGCCAGCAGTGGAGCTATGTCATTGGTCTGTGTGTGCTTTGACTTTTGGCCTCATCCTGGCCTTGGAACCTCCGGGTCTGTTTGATTTTTTTAAACTGTTTGTTATGGTTGAGATGTGAGTATCCCCACAGCTCAGTGTGAGACAGTGCCAGAGGTTCAGAGGTGGAGTGGTTGGGTCAGTGCATTAATCCCTGACGGGCATGCACGGGTGGTGACTCAGGCAGGAGGGCCATGACTGGAGGGCTGGTCCCTGGAGGTTGTCTTTGGGGTCACAGTTTGTGCCTGTTGAGCAGAGCCATCTGCTCCGCCATGATGTCTGCCTCACCTGAGCCCGAGGAATGAGCTGGGCTGTCTGTGGATTGAAGCTGTGAAACTGTGAGCCTCCACGTAAACTTTTCCTCCTGAGATTGTTTTTGCAGGGCCTTTTAGACACAGCAGTGGAAAATCTGACTAAAACCCTACTGAAGGTTGGGAGTCCTTTCTACATTCTGGGTAAGAGCTCTTAGTCCGATGGGTGGTTTGGAAACACGTGTTCCTTTGTTTAATCATCTGCTTTCATTTTGTTTTGTTATGGTGCTAGATTCAAACCCAGGGCCTTAAGCATGCCAGGCAGGGGCTCTGAGCCTCCCCCAGCTCTCTTCTTAACATCTTCATCATCATCTTCTCTTTCTCCTCCTCCTCCTCCTCCTTCTTTTTGGTACAGGATTGAACCCATGTTCCCAGCCCTTTTTATGTTTTAAGACTTTGCTAAGTTGCTAAGTCTGGCTTCAAACTTGTGATCCTCCTGCCCCAGCCTCCCAAGCCACAAGAATTACAGGAGTGCACCACCATGCCTGACCCTCTTCATCTTCTTAACATGTATTCCAGAGAACAAAGGTTTTTGATTTTTGATGAGTTTCAATTAGTCAAAAGTATATCATCAGGCCCCTCCCAGGGCGGGTGAGTAGGTGTTCAATGTCAGTCCACTCTTTTTAATCTCACTCCATCTTTGAGTTCTTCCTTTATCTTCAACCAAGGCAGGCTGGGAATTTCCAGGTTTCTCCCTTGAGTCACCCTTTTCGTCCATATCTCAGCCAACCAACCACATGGTGAGAGCCTGTCTAATTCTCTGAACTGCTGTGTTAAAGGCAGAATCTTGGCTGGATTCTTCTAACCTCATGCCACAGGGTCGTAGTCTGTCCCACTCCCATTCCCTGGATTTCTGTCTACATTGGAAGACAGCTGCAGTTCTTTTGGAGTGTGACACACCCTCGTGGGTCGCATTTCCTACCTCACCTGTGGGGGTCTGGGGACGCTGCCCAGGTCCCTTACACTAGTGAGTAGTTACATTAGACTCAGACACTTACCCATCAGAAGTGGGAAGAGAACCCCATGACTTCTAGGGACTTCTAGGCAGCGACTTCTAGGGGTGAGAGAGCTCTTCGAAGGTGAGGAAGACTTTGCATCTGGCTGCGTCTTCAGCCAAAAAGGGGTGCAGTGTCTGGGGGGCCTCTTTGGATTTGGGACCCATATGATCCTCATGTGGGTGTGTTCCTCTGGCCCCTGCACTGAGTGATTCAAAAAGGCTCCTGTCCCGACTGGATTCTGGAACAGGAGAAGGCCACTGTGCGAGGTTCCTGCACTCAGGCCATGTGGTCCAGCAGACCTGGTGGCATGTGGAGTGTCAGTGACAGAGATTCTGTTTGGAGACTTTGCTGGCCCCAGACCTGAGGCACAGTGTCCTTAGGATTAGGAGCAGAGTCTACAGTCCACCACAAACAGCTGCTCTCTTTAGGGAAACAACTCGTGGCCTGCTGCTTGGCCTTAGTAGAGGCTGACCACTTGACCATGGGCCACCAAGTCACCCCAAGACCTGAGTGGTCCATCTAGAACTGTGTGTTATCTGGCCCACCAAGCAATGAAGTTGGGCCTGGACAGAGCTCTCCATTATCCAACAGAAGTGGACACACACAGCCATGGCTGAGGAAGGCACATGAAGACGTGGCCCAGATGGCCACAGTCCTCCCTTCTGCCATGCAGCATTTTCTTTCCTGAATGATGTATGGGCACCACTCCAAAGTCAAGAGCCTCATTCTAGAACATTCCTGATGGATGGTGTCAAAGGAGAAACCTCCCAAGGGCAGCCCACTGAGCAGTGCCCCCGGTCATTCAGTTTGCTCAGAAGGAGAATGGCCAGACTCATGGGCAGTGGCCAACAGTTGGGATGATCAGGAACTTGGAAGGAGCAAAATTGGAAAACTGGTGTCAAAAGGATTGGGGCAATATGTAGGCAGACAGACCCCCTGAATGGGTGAAAAGGTGAAAATATTTGTGTCCCATGGAAATGCTCGCCAAGGGGTGCCTTCAGGAAAGAAGGACTTCGATGATCACATGGGTAGAAAGACTCATTCTGGGAGTTCTGGGTGAGATGTTTTCCTGGTAGGATTATGAACAGAGTGGCCACGGTTTAGGGATGGAGGTTGTGCGTGAGCTCAGCAGGTGGACATTCACTCACAGAGGTCAGCCTGGACTGGCCACTGCTGAGCTACTTTGGCTGCAGCAGAGACCGACATTGGGTTCCCCAGGATGGCTGCCTACCTGGTGGAAGGCTGGTCCCGTCAGACAGCTTTTATCCTGGAAGAAGCAGCATTTGGTTCTTAATGGAACAAGCACTCTGGGTTAGAGTAGACCTTCCCTGCACACCCTGCTTCTGCTGGAACTGCCCCTTGTGGCCAAGATGCCTTATCCACACAGCAAGACATCCCACAGCACCCATGAAAGGGTGTTGAATTTTGCCATGTGCTTTTGCTGCAAAATTTAAGACAATCATGCCATTTTTCTCTCCCATTCTCTTAGGGAATTACATCACATTTATTGATTTCTGTAGATTGAACTATCCTTGCATCACAGGTTATTCCACGGGGTCATGGAGCATTGTCCTTTTAATATACCATTGAATTCAGTTTATGCATTTTGGGGGGAAGTTTTGAATATTGATATTCAACAGGGATATTGGTCTTTGGTTTTCTTTTCCTACACTGTCTTTGGCTTTGGTATCAAGGAAGTGCTGGCATTCTCAAATGAGTTTGGAAGGGTTCCTTCAAATATTTGGAAGAGTTTGAGAAGGACTGACATTAATTCTTCTTGAAATGTGGAGTAGAATTCTCCAGTGAAGCCATCTGGTCTTTCTCATTTTGGGGAAGTTTTTCATTACTGACTCAATCTCCTTACTAGTTGTATGTCCGTTCAGATTTTCTACTTCATCACAATTAAGACTTTGTAGATTGTATGTTTCTAGGAATTTACTTATTTCTCCTAGTTATCCAGGTTTTTGGTGTAATTGTTCACAGTGTTCTTATGTAATCATTTCTATTTCTGTGGGCTTTCTGTAACGATGTCTCCTTTTCCGATTCTGATTTTAATTATTTGAGTCTTCATTCTTTTTTTCTCTTAGTTAGCCTATATATATTTTTTTCATGATTGTCCACTATTCCCCAGGTTTCTGGAAGCTGAGAAGTCCCACCATCTGTTTTCTGCAAGTTGCAGACCCAGAAAGCTGGTGGAGTAGTTTGGGGATGTCAGAGCTGGGGAGCGGTGGTGTAGATTCCAGCCAGAATCTGAAGCTCTGAGCCCCAGGAGCCCCAGGGGCTGGAGGTATTGATATATCAGTGCCCTGAGAGGTGGGCTGGGGAACATGAGTGTGCAGGTCCTCTCCTCCTTCACCTACTTTTCAGCCATCACTAGATTGGAGGGTGCCCTCCCAGTGGAGAGGGGAATTCACTGTGCTCAGCACCCTGGTTCAGCAGCTAATCTCCTCCAGAAACACCCTTGCAGACACACCCAGAAGGAAGATTCAACCAGATAGCTGAATATCCCATGAGCCAATCCAAAATTTACTTTCATAGCATAGCTAAGAGCTTATCTATTTTACTGATCTTTTTGATAAGTTTACTTAGTTTCATAGGTTTTTCTACTCTTTATTTTGTTTATTTATGGTCTTATCTTTATTATTTCCTTCTTTGTGCTAACTTTGGGTTTAGTTTTTTATTCTTTTTTCTAGTTCCTTGAGGTGTAAAGTTATTAATGTAAGATCTTTCTTTTTTAAATACAGGCATTTACCACTACACATTTCCCTCTTAGGGCTGCTTTCACTGTATTTAAGTTTTGGTATGTAGAGTTTTTCTTTTAGCTTGTCTTAAGATATCTTCTGACTTTTTTTTTTTTGGTGATTTCTTGGAGCCAGTGGTTGTTCAAGAATGTGATGTTTGATTCACACATATTGGTGAATTCTCCAGTTTCTCTGCTGCTATGGATTTCTGGTTTTGTTCCAAGTTGGTATGATTTCAGCCTTTATGAGTGTGTTGGGATCTGTTTTGTACCCCACCACTTATCGATCCTGGGGAGTACACCACATGTGCTTGAGACAAATGTGCCTCCTGTTCTGTGGTGAGGAGTGTATCTATCAGGGACAGGGAGTCTGTGGTGTCATTCAGGCCTCTGCTTCTTGGTTGACCCTCTGGCTTTTCTATCCATTATTAAGCGGTGTCAAAATTTCTTGGGCTGGGACTGTGGCTCAGTGGTAGAGCACTTGCCTAGCATGCATGACGCATTGGGTTTGATAGAGCATATAAAAATGAATAAATAAAACAAAGGTGTTGTGTTCATCTACAACTAAAAAAATGATTTTTTCTTACCTTTATTCTGTTACTCTTTCTTCTTTTGACTCAGTAAATGTTTACTTCACAGATGTGGGTGTTCTAATGTTAGGTGGGTTTGCGAATGTTATATCTGCTGCTGCATTGACCCTTTATCTGTATATGACACCTCTTCTTTTTCTCTGTGTTAGATTTTTACTTAAAGTCTATTTGGTGTGATACAGTATGGCCATCATATTCTTTTTAAGTTACCACTTGCATCTTTCCCCATTTCTTTTTTTCAGCCTGTGTGTATCTTGACATCTATGGAGAGTCTTTTGTAAACCCACGTGCATCGTGTCATGTTTTTTGGTCGGGAAATTTGATCCATTTACATTTAAAGTAATTACTGATGGGAGACTTACTATTACCACTTTGGTAATTGTTTTATGTCTACTTTGGGGCCATTCTTCTTCTTTTCTCCTCCTTTACTATCATCTTTTGTGTTTCATTGATTTTTTTTGTGTGTGTGTGTGTGTATGTGTGTTGACATGCTCTGATTCTTTTTTGTTTTTTGGTTTTAGTACAGGGGATTGAACTCAGGGGCACTTGACCACTGAGCCACATCTCCAGCCCTATTTTGTAGTTTATTTAGAGACAGGGTCTCACTGAGCTGCTTAGTACCTCACTAAGTTGCTGGGGCTGGCTTTGAACTTTCGATTCTCCAGCCTCAGCCTTCTGAGCTGCTGGGATTACAGGCATGCACCACTACGCCTGGCTTGCTTTGATTCTTTCTCATTTTCTTTTGTGTGTTTTCTGTGGTTCTTTTCTTTTTTGCCATGGGACTACATAAAATATCTTATTTAAAACTGATAACAATTTAACTTAATTGTGTATGCTCTGATCTAATGATTCCCCCCCGACTTTGTTATTGATATCACAAATTACAACTTAATATATTGTGTATCCATTAACATTTGTTTTATGAAGTTATTTTTTATGCTTTTGTATTTTAAACTCCATGCCAGAATTTAAAAGGCTCTACATGCCATAACAGTATTGCAGGATGCTGTATTTGTCTATGTATTTACCTTTAACAGAATATTTCACATTTTCGTATTTCTGTATTGTTGTCTAGTGAACTTTCATTTCCATTTCCAGGACTCACTTTAGCATTCTAGCAGGAATGGCGGGGACAAACTGTCCCATCTTCTATTTATCGGGGAGAGTCTTTTTCATAGGTAAAGGCAGGTTTGCCAGTTATGGTGTTCTTTGTTCTTACCCTGAGAGACCACAGACCACCTGTGGAAGCCCCCCATTCCTGTGGGTTCCCTCTCCCTTGCTGCTCTCAAGATTCCTCTTGGCCTTTTAATTTAATAGCTTGATCATAACATGCCTTGGTGAGGGCTGGTTCAGATCCATCCTAAGTGGAGGTGTCTGAGTTTCATGATTTGGATGCTTATTACTTTCCTCAGGTGGAAAGCTTTCAACAATTATTTCTTTGGAAAATCTCTCTCTTCTATTTCTTTTTTTTCACTTCTGGAGCCCCCATAATGCATTTTTTGGTGTGTTTGATAGTGCCTCAGGAGTTCCTTAGGTTTTCTTCATTCTTGTTTTCTTCTAAGTTCCAGTGACATGATACTTTCAAAAGACCCACCTTTAAGTTTGAGGATAGTTTCTTTGGCTCAAGGAAGTCTGATGTTATATCTGTCCAGGAATATTTTCAAACCAGTTATTGTATTCTTCAGGCCAGAATTTGGCTCTTATTTTATAGTTTCTCTGTGCTGAAATTCTCATTTTGTTCTTGCATTTCCCATTTGATTTTTCTTTTATTTTTTGTAGTTATAGATGGACAGAATGCCTTTATTTTACTTGTTTATGTCTTTTAATGTGGTGCTAAGGTTCAAACCCACGGTCTCACACATGCTAGGCAAGTGCTTTACCATGGACCCGCAGCCCAAGTCCTTCCCTTTGATTTTGTTTGGTTGTCTATCTTTGCACCATCTCATCACATTGAGCTTCATTAATGTGATTATCTTGCATGCTCTTTTAGGTAATTCATCCACCTCTGTCTTTGGGGTTGATTTCTAAAGATTTATTTTTGTTTCTTTGATTGGGCCATGTTTCCTTGTTTCTTCAAGTGCCTTGTGATTTTTTTTTCTTTTTCTTTTCTGAGTTTCAAGCAAAAACATTTAAGCATTTGAAAAACCAGACACCTCTCTCAATATTTATAAACTGGTTTGTACAGGGGAAGACTTTTACCTGTTGGCACCATTAGATTCCTGGCACCCGTGCAATCTTTTTGGGGATGTACTTTTCTGGCCCTTTGCATATACTTTTCCAGTTAGAGAAGGCCTCCAGTTTCTTTCTCAGGAGGTCATAACCTCTTGCTCTCTCTGGAGTACTGTAGGTTCTTGCTACTGCTGCTACGGATTGTTGGGGTTTGAGTGTGCAGAGTTTAGCTCCCTCAGGCCTGATATTTTGCAAGAGCTGTGGCTGTGATTTAGGTCAGCTGAGGCAAATCTCAGTTAGGAGGAGGAAAAGTTCTCTTCCCCTTATCGCAAGTCACAAGTTCAGCATGGTTTGGCCAAGAGGAACAAGCTTCCTGCATACTTGATCTGGGAACAGTACATTCTAAAGAAGCAAATACATCCTCTGGGGATTAGATAATGTCTACAAAGAACTTTAGGAGGGTACTTATCAAATAGACAGGAACAATCTGAATTTAGCTCTGTGTACCTGCTGAGGCATGATATTTGGGCAATGTGGGTGAAGTGTTACTGAAGAATTGCTTGCTTTGTTAGAATAAGAATATAAAAGAAACTTGCAAATAAACCTCAGCATGCAGTTGCAATTGCTGCCTTGGCTCTGCATCCCCTGTGTCCTGGTTATTTCGCGACCCTTACCCAGGGACCCAAACGCTCTAGACATTCACAACAGATGACTCTGATTTCCTCTGATTTCAGTGGCCCCAGGCATCCAGAGTGGCCAGCACCCTGTCAGCACCACAAATCAGGTGAGACAGATGTCAGTCCCTTGGGTGGCCCTCCAAAACTCTGACACTGGACGCCTGCTCCACTCGTCCCTTTTCTGCCCAAGGGAGAAGCCAGGAGCCAGGGGCTGTTGGTGGTGGTGGGGCATGTGTAAAGGGAAATAGCTCTTCCTACCATCCAGCTCGTCTATTCTGGGCTTTGCACTCACCCGGGCTAGTATAGCACTGTCTCTGGTGTCTAGGGCCCTTATCTATTTATTTGGTTCTGAATATTAGTATTAAGTCTGTATCTGCAGGAGTGAGAGGCTTCCTGTCTTTCTGTATTGCTGATATCACTTTCTCCCATATATTTAAAAGTTGTTTTTTTTTCCCCTTAAATCAGCAGAACTGGGTTTTGTGGCTTGACGGTCAGTCCCTGGTTCTTTCACTGGGGCCCAGTGCATTTCAGCCAGAGGAAACTGCGGGGAAAGACCCACATCTGAGGAAAAGTATGGATTTCTTGAGAGCTGTGCATAATCACTGGCCATGGGAACCTCTGTGGTGTGTCCTCTGCTTCCATCTAATGAGGGTAACGACTCTGGAACAGATCTGGTTACTGGGCAAGGCATGACCTGGTGTCCTATAGACCTTCGCTACTCAAAGTGTCGTCTGTCATGCAGGGGTGATAGAAATAAGGCTCTTCTGATTTATTGACCAGAATCTGCATTTAAATGAGATTTCAGGTGTTTCTCCTTGCATGACAGCATGAGAGGCACTGGCAGAGAGAGCTGCCCCTAGGCCTGGACACCTCTGGAGGCTCCTGAGTTAGCTGAGAGGCTCGTGGGGAGGGAAGTCTCACCTGGAGCCTCCACCGGTGACCCACTCTCCACGTGGAATGTTCTACAAAGTGCTCAGTTTGCATTTTCCTCCAACCAAAATCCTCAATTTGTTAGTTAAGCCTCCCCAGAGCTCCCAGATTAAATGGTTCTCTTCTTGAGAAAGGTTCAATATTTGCCAATTCAAATTAACCCACCTCCAGCTTTTTGTCAAAGCATCTCTCCAAAGGTAACATCATAATTACTTTTCTTAATGTAGTTTAAAAATTGACTATAAACGTATTGCTTTTCACAGGCAGCCATATGGAAGAATTTATCTTTCCTTACCTGCAAAAGTTTTAATTACTTGCATTCAGGAATCCCGGGCTGTCTCGGCAATACAATTAATTTTAATCAAGAGTCTAAGTTTGTCTTTCAATCCAATTATTCTCAATTAAGTGATTGTGTATTTTGCTTCAATATCAATTGATTGTGGTTACTTGTCATCAAGTAAACTCAATATGTTTATGATAATTTCATTAGCCAGACAATGCGCGCTGTACAAAAGCCATGGTTTTATTCTGGGGACCCCATATCTGGGCACCTTGAAATGCTCTGAAATCAATGCAGATCTCAGGTATTCATTAAACCCCGACTTGTCTAGCACTGCGCCGGGAGTGTCAGGACAAAGGAGAACGCTCAAGAAAAATGCTGTGATCAAGATGGTAATTTTGTTGCCGAGATGTGCTGCAACTGAGTGAGTGACAGCACCCAAGGGTGCTGCAGAGAGAAGGTGTTGGGTGCAGCAGGCCTGGTGCCAGGGTGGGTGGAGGAGACAGCGTTCGTGAGGTGAGGCCGCGCAGCTGGGAGGAACTGCCACTCACTGCACGCGGCTTTCTTTTTTTTTTTCTTTTTGGTACTTGGGAGCAAACACAGAGTTGCTTAACCTCTGAGCATGTCCCCTGCCCTTTTTTATATCCTCTATAGAGACTGGGTCTTCCTGAATTCCTTAGGGCCTTGCTAATTGCTGAGGCTGGCTTTGAGTTTTCAATCCTCCTGCCTCAGCCTCCTGAGCCGCTGAGATTACAGGCTTGTGCCACCGCAGCCAGCCTGCACCACATCCCATAGGCTGGTGATTCCCATCTTCACACCATCTGGGGTCCGGCTTTGAATTCCCGCTACCGGAGACCTCATTCTGTGTGAAGGAGAACATGGAGCTCGTGGAGGCGATGGAGGAGGGGAAGAAGCTGGAGGAGGGGAAGAAGTGAAGGCTTGCCTCAGGGAGGGGAGAGGAGAGTTGGGGCCTGCTGCGGACTCACCCTGAGAGGGGGCACCTGGCAGGGCTTCTGCAGTGTTGCTGGGGTCCTGACACACAGCCCCCGGGGGGTGATGTTTTCTGTGCAGATTCTCTAACACAGGCTGAGGGGCTGCTTAATGACAGCTCATGGCACCAATTGGGAAGGGAGAGCTTGATGGTGAGCTGAGAACCAGACTTGATCCCTACTGAGCAGCTGGGGGTGCTTGGAGAGAACCTTTGGCAGGGAAAACAAATCCAGGAAAATCTGTTCATCTGCCTTCTGATGGGGATTCCAGAGCTGGCTCCCCGCAGACCACCTCCTGGTTCCCCTCCCTTGTCGCCAAGTCCTGCCCCCTTTCCTCTGTACCTCCCCTGTCTTACCTTTTCAAGTCTAGCCACCACCACCTTGTGGGACTTTGTCATGCTGCAGGTATTTCCTGTCATTATGTGACCCCCACTGTTTATGGCAGCTCCATCAGAGGCCTCTGTCCCCAACAGAAGAGGACAGAAGATCTTAGCCCTTGGCTTAGGGCTTGGGTGAGACCCACAGAATTAGAGGAATGCATGAACCACTCTCCCTGTGGGACAGAAGGAGAGAATGAGAAGAGGAGACAGTGACAAGAGGGGGAAGGGTACGTTCAGGATGAGGGGACAGGTCAGAGACAGCACTGCCTTGGGGCATGGAGGACAGTCTCCACTGGGGGACACTGTCCATCAAGGAGAGATCAAGAGATCTGCACATGTGGCCCATGGGTGATCAGCACATCACTTCTAGCTGTGAACCTCCTCCCTCTGCCCATGAACCTGAGATGGAGGTTGAACTCAGGGATGTCAGAGACATGGGGGAGGGATAGGAAAGGCAGCAGCTCACCTTAAGATCTTCTTCATAGCTGGGAGTGTTGAGACACCACCTCCTTATCTCCCCTCACTTAGGGGATTGTTAATTGTCTCATTTTGGCTAATTACTCAAGTTCACTGGTTGTGTCTCTTGTCCGTCTCTTCACCAGGTGCTCTCACTAGATTCTGGTACCATTTTCTTGAACTTCCCAGAACCACCAGCCAAACACATCTCTATTCCTTATACATTACCCAGTCACAGATGTTTTGTTATAGCAGCACAGATGGACTAATTCTATCTGATTGATCTTTGAGAAGCACACTCTGAGTATATCAAGACCATGCTTAAAACTCTTCAGTTACTTTGCATTTCACAGAAGCAATAGTCCCAACTTCAACACAAAGCAAAGAATGGTTTGGCTGCTGGCTGCCTCCTTTGCCTGTGTTGTCAACAATCTTCTGCTAACAACTTCTCCACCAGGCTAAAGAGCAATAAGCCCCTCATTGGACTTGGACTCTGAACTCTTGTACTTGCTTATTCTTGATGCCTGGAGTTTTCTCCCCACACACTTAGGATCATCCTAGCAAGATGATCCTCCAACACTTGGTGTCTTAAAGCAGTAGCACTCATTACTTTGCTAAAAAAACATGCAATTTAGAGAGAGCTCAGTAGGACTGGCTCAGCTCTGCTCCATTTGCTACCCACTGAGGTAACTCAACTGAGGTTAGAGGAGCCATGCGGTGTACTCACAGGGCAGGATCTCTGTGGGAGCTCAGGGAACCTAAAAAAAGAGGTAAACCTGGGGTCCTTATTCTTCAACACTACTCCATGAGCTGCTCAGGCTTCCTCACAATTTGGCGGCTGGATTCTGAGAGCCCTAATCTGAACAGCAGGAGGTAGAAGCCATGTTTCATGAACTCACCTCAGAAGAATAAAAACTTGCTTGTGTTCTGTAATTCACATCTACCCTGCATTTCAGTTTAAATATCTCTTTCTCAGGAAGGTCTGTGCTCACCTACAGAATCAAATCACCTTGTTATCTGATATCTCAGTGCCCTCTACTCTGTTTATCACAGACCACACTCTCTCAATGTTAGTGTTCCCCACCAGACTGCCTACACAGATGGGTTCTTTTCCTTTCCTCTCATTGTTTACAAAAGGAAGTCCAATTTTGAAAAACCTCCCTGTGTCAAGATTTGTGCTAAAGTCTTTGGATACATTTTATCTAATCCTTAGACTAGTCCCTAGGCTATTAATTATTTCCATTGTTTTATTTGTGTTCAGAGATGGAAAGGTTACAGAGAATTGACAAAGATACACAGCTAGTAAATTGAAAAGCTGGAATTCAAACTTGGGCTCTCTAATTGAGAGGGGATGGAGACCATTCACTCCACTCCATCCTCCGGATTACTGTACACTTTGGGGCATTACTAAGTGGGGTTGGATACTTTCCCCATAGATTTGTATTTCCTTTTATATGAATTATTTGCCTTTTCTCCATTTATCTTTCTATCAATATGAATCCATATAGAGTAAATTACTTTCATTGCTGTATTTAACTTTTGATTTCATGTAGTTTTAAAATGTGAAAGTTTTATGTTTTCATGTGGTCAAGCACAAATCTTTCCTTTTGTGATTTCTTTCATCACTTCTCAGTTTTTTTTTCTTTCCTGAGGACACAAATGATACATGCTCATTATAGAAAATGCGAAAAATCAGTATAAGGATGAAAAAAAAATGACCCATCAACTTTCCACTCCATTGTAACTACCATCACTAACATTATGAAATATTTCCGTTAAAAAAAGACACCATATATAAAAGAGAAGGTATGGAATATTTAAAGCACGTGAATCAAACAGTCATCTTTCCATCATGAACAATGCCTCTCTGAGCTTTCTTACACCTTTCCCCACCATGTGTGTGAAATTTCCCTCAGCTGAGCATATAACCCCCCTAGTTAAGGAATGGATTATCACCTATACCTTAAAAGCCCCCAAGCTGCCTTCTGCTGTGACACCCTCAATTCCTACCCCACTTCTGGAGAAAATTGTGATTCTCAATATGTGTTTTCAAGTTCCTTGATTTTCTTAAGAGTCTCCTATTAAGATAGCCATTGTGAAATGATTCATTGTTTAGCTTTGGCTATTTTGATTTTTATTTCTGACATTGGCTTCTTCCACTTGACATTATGTGTGTGTGTGTGTGTGTGTGTGTGTGTGTGTGTCTATGTATGTGTGTGTGTGTGTGTGTGTGTGTGTGTGTGTGTGTGTGTATATATATATATATATATATATATATATATATATAGAGAGAGAGAGAGAGAGAGAGAGAGAGAGAGAGAGACTGGATCACATAAACCAGGAAGGAAAGGGCGCTTATTTTCTGTTCCTTGTTGCAGAGTCTGGTGATGGATGGCTGCACCCTGGTGTATCCACTCTTCTGCTGATGAACACCGGGTTGCTTCTGCTTTTGGCTTTTAGGAATGAGGCTGCCAGGAGCTTTCTTCCTCTCTTCTGATGTGCGTGTGTGGAAGTGTCCCCAAGGTGTGTGCACTAGGAAATGTACTCCTGGGTCACACGAAGTACACACATGCCTAGCTTTCTAACAAACACCAAGCTCTTCAAAATAGTTGTAGCAATCTCTGTTCCAGCTAGTGAATGATTTGCCATCCCTACACACTCACTCTAAACTAGTTAAAACATGGTGCACTCTGGGTGGTATGGAGCAGTATGCTCATCAGTCAAAATGTTAACAACGTTTAAATTTTCTATTGATGATTGATGTTTTATCTACTCCTTTGAGCAAAATACTCCCCTATGATGATGGATTTGTCAATCAATTTATTCTTACAGAGCTTTGTTTTTTCTTGAAGTATTTTGAGGCTGCTAGGTGCATGCAGGTTTAAAATTGCAACATCTTCTTGGTGATTTGAACCTTTCATCATTATGGATTGACCTTTAGGTCCATAATGCATTTTGGCTCAGTGCAGTTTGTTGTTTTTCCCAGAGATAGGGATCATGCCCAAGGCCTCATGCATGCTAGGGGAGCTCTACCACTGAGCAATATCCTGACTTTTTTTATTTTGAGATGGGGTCTCTGTAAGTTGCTGAGGCTAACCTCAAACTTGCAATCCTCCTGCCTCTGCATCCTGAGTAGCTTGGATCACAGGTGTGAACCACCATGCCTGGCTTCAAATTCAGTTTTAAATGATATCAATATGGTTACTTTAGCTTCCTTTTAGTTTCCCCATATGTCTTTTTAAAAAAATCTTTTGAATTCTCTCTGGGTCCTTTCGTTTTCAGTGCATTTCTTGTGAGCAATAATGTCACTGCCAACCTCCAGTCAAACCCCCTCTTACCCTGGCTAGTCCCCTCCCAAGTCTTAGGGTGGTAGTAGACACAGTGACCTCAGGGTCCCTTGCACCCTTCACCCTCGTGCTGGGCTCAAAGGTGTTTGATGAATGAATGAGCGAGTGGAAAAGCTCGCCCCTGCGGACGGAGGAGCTCTGTGGCAAAAGCTGCTTTTTCCCTCAAAGTAATGGATCTGTGTTCAGGATTTTTCTTAAAAGATTTTTTTTTAATTATGCCTCCAGCTTCGGAAATGAAACTGGACCTTTCTGTGATGGCACCCAGGGAGGAGCGGGCTCTGGCCCTGTCAGGGGGCGGGGCCGCGGGAGCCACTCCCACTTCTCCTGGGCAGCAAGTGCTGGCTCTTCCCCTGCTGGCCTCCAAGCGCCCGGGATGCGGGGCATTTGTTGAGCACATTGCTGGGCACACGTGAGGAGCCCCAAGCCCGACGAGCGAGAGGACTTACTCAGACCTGTGCCAGGCGGCTCTGAAGGCCAGACCAGAGGGTCGCGGGCACCTGGACCAGGCATCCGCTCTGGAATGGGCCTTCTCCTTTACGAGCGCCCGAGGGAAGGCCGCTTAGCTCTGGACAAGAGGGTGGGGCTTGGAGCACCGGCTCAGAAAGGCCCTGCTGTCCAGGCCTCCGGGGTTTCCGAGTATGGCTCTGGGACAGGACCAAGGAGAACTCCGAGAAGCCAGCTGTTCCGGACCGAGGGTCCCCCTGGCAGGGTCGATGCACCCTGCGCAGAAGCCCCTGGCTGCCAGCCAGGAGGCTGCGCTCTGGTCACTCGGTAACGGGAATCATCTCGTGGGAAGGGTGAGGACTCCTGTGACAGCTGCAGAGTTACTTCTCCACCCAGAGGTCACGGGCTCCCGTCCTTCCAAAGTAGGTGGACGTCAACAGCTGCAAAGAAATATGTTGGTCTCTCTAAAGTGAAGGCACTTTTCGTATTAAATTTTAAAATTAAGCTACCAGAGCCACTCGGAGGGTCAGCCAAGACAAAATGCTATTTCTTGGCCCCAATTTCCTGTTATCACCCTGCTGCAGCCGGACTGCTGAGATCAGCGGTCTTCCTTGAGCCAAAGACCTCTGGACCTCTGCTTGCTGCCCCGCAGCCGGTGCCTGGTGCGCGTGCCCGGTGCATGCTCCCTGCGGAAAAAGGCCAGCACTGCCCCACACCCGCAGGCCCTCAGAGGGGGGCGAGCCTTAAGTGGCATGACCCCTTCCTACCCAGAGTACCCTGCAGACAGCACATTTATTTTGCTGATGTGCTGGATCCCCCGCCTAGAGGAGCCTGTGAGGAGGGGCCAAATAAAAGAGCAGCTCTTCCTGTGTCTCCTTCTGCAACTGTTTCTGGATCAGTATCATTCCCAAAGTAACAGAAGACAGGACTACTCTGTTTAAATAATAAAGGCACTCTAAATGATCCCTCCCAACAAAAGTCTGGGCCCTTGTGGAGCGAGAGAGGCGTCTCCAACAGCCAGGATGCTAAATTTGACTTTCTATGATTCTCAAATAGGTTTCTGTAATAGCAAGATGCTAGCTGTAGCTCTGAGCATCACTCACCAAGATAGCAAGAAAGGGATGATAGCCAAGATGCTGGAAGATGTGTTCTCATGAGTCTCCTCCTGCTTCCCAGAAAGCGAAAATCTTCCCCAGAACCTTCCCAGGCTTGTTTTCACCATTGGCTAGAGCTGGGTGAATGTGGCCTCTGTCGGCTCCCAGGACAGCTGGTAGTGCAAGGTGGCTTGCCCTGATTGCCAAGACTCTCCTAGGCCCACTGCGATTCATTCCTGAGGCTTCACAAAGCTGCCGGAACCAGCCACAGTTAGCAAAGGAGGAAGCAGGGGCTGGCTGTGTCCACCACAGTGGTCAAACCCAATTCTTGGCTTTATGGCCAGGGAGTTGAGAGATACCATCACCTCCTTCTAAAACTCAATATTGAGTGGGTGGAGGTCTTTCCAAAGACCAGTGTGAATGTCTGGCTATTCTAAGCTGGAGAACTATACCTAGCCATGACTGACCCAGGGAAGGACGAACGTGCCTAAGCCACCTGTTGTCCAGTACCTCACAGTGGAGGAACTGAGGCCAACTGCACTGTCCAAAGAGGAGACATGTGACCTCAGCTGACACCGCTGTGGGGGGGAACTTCAAACAGAGAAATAAATAACGACACTTGTCCCGAGTAGTGACAGTCCTGGGGAACTGGTGGAAGCAAATGTAAAACTACTTTTCATAGACTAGGGAGCAGTTCAACAGGCCCGGACTCCCCTAGAAAGGCCAGCTCCACCAGCAAAGAGGAAATAACAACAGAGATTTCAGCTCATGTGGGGAACAACGGAATTGTATCAGCTTTCCAGAAACTGGAAATAAAACTGATCTGGAAAATATTATTTAATAGTATATTTAAGGTCACTAAGATGGGTAAAGAAAGTGAGGGGGAAGGGAAAGCCCCGTGCTGCTTCGGTTACATAGATATCCACATTCCCCAGAACTTCTGGATAGAGAGTCCCCTGGACTTGATCGTCACTTTCCCACAGTGATCTTTACACATAGAATGATGTTTCCACCCACCTGTGCCAGAGGGAGGCCACAAGGGCCCTTTGGTGTGGACTGCCGTGTGGGAGAGATGGAGAGGGGCCTCACGTGTGCAGTGGGTGCCCTGTGCAGGAATCACATTCTAACCTGGCCTTAGAGCTCTGCACTGTGCTTATTGAAGGGAAATTAGTCTTACTATTTCAATGTTCCCAGCTCTGCCCCTGCCTTCCCCAGGTTGAAGGCTCTTCTTGCACATTTCAAGAGATGCTGGCTGAAGACCCAAGTTGCTTCCTACTTTGAGCTGAGTTGTTAAAATTCTGGGCAACGTGAATGAGCCTCTGGGGGTGGTTCTACGCAGGTCCCATCTGTCCAGGCAGGAGGTTCTGTGAGCCCTGCACGTGTCAGTGCTGACTTGGAAGTTACCAGAACCCTGTGCGGGAGACCTGCCCCAGTCCCTCAGTCAGGGTGGGCCGGGTTCCTCTCACAGAAGCCTTCCTTGGTAGGGGTGCAGGGGAAAGCAGGACCGGGAGCTGACTGGGACTGTTATTTTTGGAGTACTTTTAAAATTCCATTTTTAAAATGAACACAGTCAAATTGAGCTTCCCCCTCCCCCAGTGTACACGTCTGAGTCTTAACATGTGGTAGGTGGGTGCACCCCCCAAGGCACTTAGGACACAGAGCATGGCCATCAGTCCAAGACATCTTCAAGCTGCTCCTCTGTCGTCACGTCCTCTCCTGACCACTGTCCTCAGTCACCTCTGACCTGCTCTCCATCACTGTCCTGTAAAGAGAATGACAGCACAATCTGTTGACTTCCGCTGCTCACTGTGGGAGAGAAGTTTTGAAGACTGGCTTCTGGCTCAGCCTTTGAGATTTATCTAAGGTCTGTGTGTGTCAACAGCACTTCACTGCTTTTTATTGCTGTCTCATATTTTATTGTGTGAAAGTGCCACAGTGTATCAATTTACCTGTAATTCACCTGTTACAGGACTTTAGGGTTGCTTCCAGTTTGAGGTTAAAATTAATAGAGCTGCTACAAATTTTCTTGTGTGTGTGTGTGTGTGTGTGTGTGTGTAAGGGGGGGGGGAACGTTAAGTTCTCATTTCCCTGGAGAAGCACCCAGAATGCACGGTGTTCTTAGAAGCAACCAACCACCAGACAATTTCCAGAGTGGCTGTACCCGTTCATATCCTCTCCACCTGTTCTGTATTCTTGTTGGCACTTGGTGGCTTTTCTGGTTCTTCTTGTCTTGCTTTGTTTTTAGCCATCCTGGGGGGGGCAGTATCTCATCAGGAGTGTACTTCCCCAGTGTGACAATGTTGAGGGTCTGATCTTAGATTACTTGACTTCTCTAGGTCCTCTTTGGTGAAGGGTCTGTGGAAGTCCTTTGCTCATTTTTAATTGTGCTGTTAATTTCTTACTACTGGGTTTTGAGAGTTCTTTATATAGTTTTTATGTAAGTAAGTTGTTTGTTGGGTATGTGGTTTACAAGTATCTTATTCAAGTACATAGCTTGTCATTTAATTCTCTTAACTATTTTGATGAAGTCCAATTTATTACTATCCTAGTTTTTTTAATCCTTTCCCTATAATTCTTTCTTTTGTAGATTGTGCTTTTGGTATTATGCTTGAGAAATCCTTGCCTCACCCCAGGTCATGGAAATTTTCTCATGATTCTTTTTGTAAGCTTTACATTTTGATATATATTTTTTCAGTGCTAGAGATCAAACACAGGGACTCATACATACTAAGCAAGCACCCTACCACTGAGATATTCCCCTACAGTTTGATATTTTATGTTTGAATCTGTGTTGGTAGAGCACTTGTGTAGCATACTCGAGGCCCTAGCTTTATAACACACACACACACACACACACACACACACACACACACACATGCGCACACCACAGTTATATATGTAATCTGTTTTGAATTAATTTTTTAATAAAGTGTGATGTTCTGGTTGAGGTCTTTTTTTGCACG
>NW_027521561.1:0-71698 GCF_052094955.1 Ictidomys tridecemlineatus
CTTGGCTCGCCAAATTTCGTTCTTCTCGGTTAAACCGTTTGTTTGCAGTAACCGTTTTCATTTTGAGGTTTCACTCTGTTGTCTCCTATAGGGATACATGTATTTGGAACTCTAAATCAAACACGGTTTGTGCTAGCTCTTTGAAACTTGACAAAAGAAAGCAGTTTCAAGTTATTTCTCTATGGATTGTTTGCTCTTGATGTAGCCCTAAGCAAAGACTGGCGAGAATCACTTTCATGGAAAGGGCCTGCCAAGCTTCCAAAAAACTACGAGTTGCCTGAAATCTCAGCAAACACTTTTTCACCAAATCTTGATGATTCATTCAGGTAATGATCAGTACACCAATCCCACTTGGCTCGCCAAATTTCATTCTTCTAGGTTACACCGTTCGTTTGCAGTAACCGTTTTCATTTTGAGGTTTCACTCTGTTTTCTCCTATTGGCATACATGTATTTGGAACTCTAAATCAAACACGGTTTGTGCTAGGTCTTTGAAACTTGACACAATAAAGCAGTTTGAAGTTCTATCTTTATGGTTTGTTTGCTGTTGATGTAGCCCTAAGCAGAGACTGGCAAGAATCACTCTCATGGATAGGGCCTGCCAAGCTTCCAAAAAACTACGAGTTGCCTGAAAACTCAGCAAACACTTTTTCACCCAATCTTGATGATACTTTCAGGTAATTATCAGTACACCAATCCAACTTGGCTCGCCAAATTTCGTTCTTCTAGTTTCAACCGTTCGTTTGCAGTAATCGTTTTCATTTTGAGGTTTCACTCTGTTTTCTCCTATAGGGATACATGTATTTGGAACTCTAAATCAAACACGGTTTTTGCTAGCCCTTTGAAACTTGAAACAATAAAGCAGTTTCAAGTTCTATCTCTATGGTTTGTTTGCTGTTGATGTAGCCCTCAGCAGAGACTGGCGAGAATCACTTTCATTTAAAGGTCCTGCCAAGCTTCCAAAAAACTACGAGTTGCCTGAAATCTCAGCAAACAATTTTTCACCCAATCTTGATGATACTTTCAGGTAATGATCAGTACACCAATCCGACTTGGCTCGCCAAATTTCGTTCTTCTAGGTTAAACCATTCGTTTGCAGTAACCGTTTTCATTTTGAGGTTTCACACTGTTTTCTCCTATAGGGATACATGTATTTGGAACTCTAAATCAAACACGGTTTGTGCTAGCTCTTTGAAACTTGACACAATACAGCAGTTTCAAGTTCTATCTCTATGGTTTGTTTGCTGTTGATGTAGCCCTAAGCAGAGACTGGAGAGAATCACTTTCCTGGAAAGGGCCTGCCAAGCTTCCAAAAAACTATGAGTTGCCTGAAATCTCAGCAAACACTTTTTCACCCAATCTTGATGATACTTTCAGGTAATGATCAGTACACAAATCCCACTTGGCTCGCCAAATTTCGTTCTTCTAGGTAAAACCGTTCGTTTGCAGTAACTGTTTTCATTTTGAGGTTTCACTCTGTTTTCTCCTATAGGGATACAATTATTTGGAACTCAAAATCAAACACGGTTTGTGGTCGCTCTTCGAAACTTGACACAATAAAGCAGTTTCAAGTTCTATCTCTATGGTTTGATTGCTGTTGATGTAGCCCTAAGCAGAGACTGGCGAGAATCACTTTCATAGATAGGGCCTGCCAAGCTTCCAAAAAACTACGAGTTGCCTGAAATCTCAGCAAACACTTTTTCACCCAATCTTGATGATACTTTCAGGTAATGATCAGTACACCAATCCCACTTGGCTCGCCAAATTTCGTTCTTCTAGGTTAAACCGTTCGTTTGCAGTAACCGTTTTCATTTTGAGGTTTCACTCTGTTTTCTCCTATAGGGATACATGTATTTGGAACTCTAAATCAAACACGGTTTGCGCTAGCTCTTTGAAACTTGACACAATACAGCAGTTTCAAGTTCTCTCTGTATGGTTTGTTTGCTGTTGATGTAGCCCTAAGCAGAGACTAGCGAGAATCACTTTCATGGAAAGGGCCTGCCAAGCTTCCAAAAAACAACGAGTTGCCTGAAATCTCAGCAAACACTTTTTCACCCATTCTTGATGATACTTTCAGGTAATGATCAGTACACCAAGACCACTTGTCTCGCCAAATTTCGTTTCTTTAGGTTAAACCGTTCGTTTGCAGTAACCGTTTTCATTTTGAGGTTTTACTCTGTTTTCTCCTATAAGGATACATGTATTTGGAACTCTAAATGAAACACGGTTTGTGCTAGCTCTTCGAAACTTGACACAATAAAGCAGTTTCAAGTTCTATCTCTATGGTTTGTTTGCGGTTGATGTAGCTCTAAGCAGAGACTGGCGAGAATCACTTTCATGGAAAGGGCCTGCCAAGCTTCCAAAAAACTACGAGTCGCCTGAAATCTCAGCAAACACTTTTTCACCGAATCTTGATGATACTTTCAGGTAATGATCAGTACACCAATCCCACTTGGATCACCAAATTTCGTTCTTCTAGGTTAAACCGTTCGTTTGCAGTAACCGTTTTCATTTTGAGGTTTCACTCTGTTTTTTCCTATTGGGGTACATGTATTTGGAACTCAAAATCAAACACGGTTTGTGGTAGCTCTTTGAAACTTGACACAATAAAGCAGTTTCAAGTTCTATCTCTATGGTTTGTTTGCTGTTGAGGTAGCCCTAAGCAGATCCCACTTGGCTCGCCAAATTTCGTTCTTCTAGGTTAAACCGTTCGTTTCAGTAACCGTTTTCATTTTGAGGTTTCACTTCTTTTTCTCCTATTGGGATACATGTATTTGGAACTCTAAATCAAACACGGTTTGTGCTAGCTCTTTGAAACTTGACACAATAAAGCAGTTTCTAGTTCTATCTCTATGGTTTGTTTTCTGTTGATGTAGCCCTAAGCAGAGACTGGCGAGAATCACTTTCATGGAAAGGGCTTGCCAAGCTTCCAAAAAACTACGAGTTGCCTGAAATCTCAGTAAACACTTTTTCACCCAATCTTGATGATTCCTTCAGGTAATGATCAGTACACCAATCCCACTTGGCTCGCCAAATTTCATTCTTCTAGGTTACACCGTTCGTTTGCAGTAACCGTTTTCATTTTGAGGTTTCACTCTGTTTTCTCCTATTGGCATACATGTATTTGGAACTCTAAATCAAACACGGTTTGTGCTAGCTCTTTGAAACTTGACACAATAAAGCAGTTTCAAGTTCTATCTCTATGGTTTGTTTTCTGTTCATGTAGCCCTAAGCAGAGACTGGCGAGAATCACTTTCATGGAAAGGGCTTGCCAAGCTTCCAAAAAACTACGAGTTGCCTGAAATCTCAGCAAACACTTTTTCACCCACTCTTGATGATTCATTCAGGTAATGATCAGTACACCAATCCCACTTGGCTCGCCAAATTTCATTCTTCTAGGTTACACCGTTCGTTTGCAGTAACCGTTTTCATTTTGAGGTTTCACTCTGTTTTCTCCTATTGGGATACATGTATTTGGAACTCTAAATCAAACACGGTTTGTGCTAGCTCTTTGAAACTTGACACAATAAAGCAGTTTCAAGTTCTATCTCTATGGTTTGTTTTCTATTGATGTAGCCCTAAGCAGAGACTGGCGAGAATCACTTTCATGGAAAGGGCCTGCCAAGCTTCCAAAAAAGTACGAGTTGCCTGAAATCTCAGCAAACACTTTTTCACCCAATCTTGATGATACTTTCAGGTAATGATCAGTACACCAATCCCACTTGGCTCGCCAAATTTCGTTCTTCTAGGTTCAACCGTTCGTTTCAGTAACCGTTTTCATTTTGAGGTTTCACTCTGTTTTCTCCTATTGGCATACATGTATTTGGAACTCTAAATCAAACACGGTTTGTGCTAGCTCTTTGAAACTTGACACAATAAAGCAGTTTCAAGTTCTTTCTCTATGGATTGTTTGCTCTTGATGTAGCCCTAAGCAGAGACTGGCGAGAATCACTTTCATGGAAAGGTCCTGCCAAGCTTCCAAAAAACTACGAGTTGCCTGAAATCTCAGCAAACACTTTTTCACCCAATCTTGATGATACTTTCAGGTAATGATCAGTACACCAATCCCACTTGGCTCGCCAAATTTCATTCTTCTCGGTTAAACCGTTCGTTTGCAGTAACCGTTTTCATTTTGAGGTTTCACTCTGTTGTCTCCTATAGGGATACATGTATTTGGAACTCTAAATCAAACACGGTTTGTGCTAGCTCTTTGAAACTTGACACAATAAAGCAGTTTAAAGTTCTATTTCTATGGTTTGTTTGCTGTTGATGTAGCCCTAAGCAGAGATTGGCGAGAATCACTTTCATGGAAAGGGCCTGCCAAGCTTCCAGAAAACTACGAGTTGCCTGAAATCTCAGCAAACACTTTTTCACCCAATCTTGATGATACTTTCAGGTAATGATCAGTACACGAATCCCACTTGGCTCGCCAAATTTCGTTCTTCTAGGTTAAATTGTTAGTTTGCAGTAACCGTTTTCATTTTGAGGTTACACTCTTTTTTCTCCTATAGGGATACATGTATTTGGAACTCTAAATCAAACACGGTTTGTGCTAGCTCTTTGAAACTTGACGTAATAAAGCAGTTTCAATTTCTATCTCTATGGTTTGTTTGCTGTTGATGTAGCTCTAAGCAGAGACTGGCGAGAATCACTTTCATGGAAAGGGCCTGCCAAGCTTCCAAAAAACTACAAGTCGCCTGAAATCTCAGCAAACACTTTTTAACCCAATCTTGATGATACTTTCAGGTAATGATCAGTACACCAATCCCACTTGGATCGCCAAATTTCGTTCTTCTAGGTTAAACCGTTCGTTTGAAGTAACCGTTTACATTTTAGGTTTCCGTCCTTTTTCTACTATTGGGATACATGTATTTGGAACTCTAAATCAAACACGCTTTGTGCTAGCTCTTTGAAATTTAACACAATAAAGCAGTTTCTAGTTCTATCTCTATGGTTTGTTTTCTGTTGATGTAGCCCTAAGCAGTGACTGGCGAGAATCACTTTCATGGAAAGGGCTTGCCAAGCTTCCAAAAAACTACGAGTTGCCTGAAATCTCAGTAAACACTTTTTCACCCAATCTTGATGATTCCTCAGGTAATGATCAGTACACCAATCCCACTTGGCTCGCCAAATTTCATATTTCTAGGTTACACCGTTCGTTTGCAGTAACCGTTTTCATTTTGAGGTTTCACTCTGTTTTCTCCTATTGGCATACATGTATTTGGAACTCTAAATCAAACACGGTTTGTGCTAGCTCTTTGAAACTTGACACAATAAAGCAGTTTCATGTTCTATCTCTATGGTTTGTTTTCTGTTCATGTAGCCCTAAGCAGAGACTGGCGAGAATCACTTTCATGGAAAGGGCTTGCCAAGCTTCCAAAAAACTACGAGTTGCCTGAAATCTCAGCAAACACTTTTTCACGCACTCTTGATGATTCATTCAGGTAATGATCAGTACACCAATCCCACGTGGCTCGCCAAATTTCATTCTTCTAGGTTACACCGTTCGTTTGCAGTAACCGTTTTCATTTTGAGGTTTCACTCTGTTTTCTCCTATTGGGATACATGTATTTGGAACTCTAAATCAAACACGGTTTGTGCTAGCTCTTTGAAACTTGACACAATAAAGGAGTTTCAAGTTCTATCTCTATGGTTTGTTTTCTATTGATGTAGCCCTAAGCAGAGACTGGCGAGAATCACTTTCATGGAAAGGGCCTGCCAAGCTTCCAAAAAACTACGAGTTGCCTGAAATCTCAGCAAACCCTTTTTCACCCAATCTTGATGATACTTTCAGGTAATGATCAGTACACCAATCCCACTTGGCTCTCCAAATTTCGTTCTTCTAGGTTAAACCGTTCGTTTCAGTAACCGTTTTCATTTTGAGGTTTCACTTCTTTTTCTCCTATTGGGATACATGTATTTGGAACTCTAAATCAAACACGGTTTGTGCTAGCTCTTTCAAACTTGACACAATAAAGCAGTTTCAAGTTCTTTCTCTATGGTTTGTTTGCTGTTGATGTAGCCCTAAGCAGAGACTGGCGAGAATCTCTTACATGGATAGGGCCTGCCAAGCTTCCAAAAAACTACGAGTTGCCTGAAATCTCAGCAAACACTTTTTCACCCAATCTTGATGATACTTTCAGGTAATGATCAGTACACCAATCCCACTTGGCTCGCCAAATTCCGTTCTTTTAGGTTAAACTGTTCGTTTGCAGTAACCGTTTTCATTTTGAGGTTTCACTCTGTTTTCTTCTATAGGGATACATATATTTGGAACACTAAATCAAACACGGTTTGTGCTAGCTCTTTGAAACTTGAAAAAATAAAGCAGTTTCAAGTTCTTTCTCTATGGATTGTTTGCTCTTGATGTATCCCTAAGCAGAGACTGGCGAGAATCACTTTCATGGAAAGGGCCTGCCAAGTTTCCAAAAAACTACGAGTTGCCTGAAATCTCAGCAAACACTTTTTCACCCAATCTTGATGATACTTTCAGGTAATGATCAGTACACCAATCCCACTTGGCTCGCCAAATTTCGTTCTTCTCGGTTAAACCGTTCATTTGCAGTAACCGTTTTCATTTTGAGGTTTCACTCTGTTGTCTCCTATAGGGATACATGTATTTGGAACTCTAAATCAAACACGGTTTGTGCTAGCTCTTTGAAACTTGACACAATAAAGCAGTTTGAAGTTCTATCTCTATGGTTTGTTTGCTGTTGATGTAGCCCTAAGCAGCGATTGGTGAGAATCACTTTCATGGAAAGGGCCTGCCAAGCTTCCAAAAAACTACGAGTTGCCTGAAATCTCAGCAAACACTTTTTCACCCACTCTTGATGATTCATTCAGGTAATGATCAGTACACCAATCCCACTTGGCTCGCCAAATTTCATTCTTCTAGGTTACACCGTTCGTTTGCAGTAACCTTTTTCATTTTGAGGTTTCACTCTGTTTTCTCCTATTGGGATACATGTATTTGGAACTCTAAATCAAACACGGTTTGTGCTAGCTCTTTGAAACTTGACACAATAAAGCAGTTTCAAGTTCTATCTCTATGGTTTGTTTTCTATTGATGTAGCCCTAAGCAGAGACTGGCGAGAATCACTTTCATGGAAAGGGCCTGCCAAGCTTCCAAAAAACTACGAGTTGCCTGAAATCTCAGCAAACACTTTTTCACCGAATCTTGATGATACTTTCAGGTAAAGATCAGTACACCAATCCCACTTGGCTCGCCAAATTTCGTTCTTCTAGGTTAAACCGTTCGTTTCAGTAACCGTTTTCATTTTGAGGTTTCACTTCTTTTTCTCCTATTGGGATACATGTATTTGGAACTCTAAATCAAACACGGTTTGTCCTAGCTCTTTCAAACTTGACACAATAAAGCAGTTTCAAGTTCTATCTCTATGGTTTGTTTGCTGTTGATGTAGCCCTAAGCAGAGACTGGCGAGAATCTCTTACATGGAAAGGGCCTGCCAAGCTTCCAAAAAACTACGAGTTGCCTGAAATCTCAGCAAACACTTTTTCACCCAATCTTGATGATACTTTCAGGTAATGATCAGTACACCAATCCCACTTGGCTCGCCAAATTTCGTTCTTTTAGGTTAAACTGTTCGTTTGCAGTAACCGTTTTCATTTTGAGGTTTCACTCTGTTTTCTTCTATAGGGATACATATATTTGGAACTCTAAATCAAACACGGTTTGTGCTAGCTCTTTGAAACTTGACAAAATAAAGCAGTTTCAAGTTCTTTCTCTATGGATTGTTTGCTCTTGATGTAGCCCTAAGCAGAGACTGGCGAGAATCACTTTCATGGAAAGGGCCTGCCAAGCTTCCAAAAAACTACGAGTTGCCTGAAATCTCAGCAAACACTTTTTCACCCAATCTTGATGATACTTTCAGGTAATGATCAGTACACCAATCCCACTTGGCTCGCCAAATTTCGTTCTTCTATGTTAAACCATTCGTTTCAGTAACCGTTTTCATTTTGAGGTTTCACTCTGTTTTCTCCTATTTAGATACATGTATTTGGAACTCTAAATCAAACACGGTTTGTGCTAGCTCTTTGAAACTTGACGTAATAAAGCAGTTTCAAGTTCTATCTCTATGGTTTGTTTTCTGTTGATGTAGCCCTAAGCAGAGACTGCCGAGAACCACTTAAATAGAAAGGGCTTGCCAAGCTTCCAAAAAACTACGAGTTGCCTGAAATCTCAGCAAACACTTTTTCACCCAATCTTGATGATACTTTCAGGTAATGATCAGTACACCAATCCCACTTGGCTCGCCAAATTTCGTTCTTCTAGGTTAAACCGTTCGTTTGCAGTAACCGTTTTCATTTTGAGGTTTGACTCTGTTTTCTCCTATTGAAATACATGTATTTGGAACTCTAAATCAAACACCGTTTGTGCTAGCTCTTTGAAACTTGACACAATAAAGCAGTTTCAAGTTCTATGTCTATGGTTTGTTTGCTGTTGATGTAGCCCTAAGCAGAGACTGGCGAGAATCACTTTCATGGAAAGGGCCTGCCAAGCTACCAAGAAACTACGAGTTGCCTGAAATCTCAGCAAACACTTTTTCACCCAATCTTGATGATACTTTCAGGTAATGATCAGTACACCAATCCCACTTGGCTCGCCAAAATTCGTTCTTCTAGGTTAAACCATTCGTTTGCAGTAACCGTTTTTTATTTTGAGGTTTCACTCTGTTTTCTCCTATTGGGATACATGTATTTGAAACTCTAAATCAAAAATGGTTTGTGCTAGCTCTTTGAAACTTGACACAATAAAGCAGTTTCACGTTCTGTCTGTAAGGTTTGTTTGCTGTTGATGTAGCCCTAGGCAGAGACTGGCAAGAATCACTTTCATGGAAAGGGCCTGCCAAGCTTCCAAAAAACTACGAGTTGCCTGAAATCTCAGCAAACACTTTTTCACCCAATCTTGATGATACTTTCAGGTAATGATAAGTACACCAACCCCACTTGGCTCGTTAAATTTCGTTCTTCTAGGTTAAACCGTTTATTTGCAGTAACCGTTTTCATTTTGAGGTTTCACTCTCTTTTCTCCTCTAAGGATACATGCAGTTATTACTCTAAATCAATTACAGTTTGTGCTACCTCTTTGAAACTTGGCATAATAATGCAGTTCCAAGTTGTATCTCTATGCTTTGATTCCTATTGATGTAGCCCCAAACAGAGACTGAGGAAAATCACTTACATTGAAAGAGGTTTCCAACCTTCCAAAATATTTCAAGTTTCCTGAAATTTAGCATATATATTTTCACCCAATCCTGATGATACTTTCAGGTAATGATCAGGTCACCAATCCCAATTATCTCACAAAATTTCATTTATCTAGGTAAAACCGTTCATTAGAAGTAACCGTTTTCATTTTTAGGTTTCACTTTGTTTACACTTATATGGATGCATGCTGTTGTAACTCTAAATAAAACACTTTTTTTGCTAGCTCTTTTAAACTTGGCATAATAAAGTAGTTCCATGTTCTAATTCTATGCTTTGATTCCCATTGATGTAGCCCTAAGCAGAGACTGACGAAATCACTTATATTTAAAGGTGTTGCCAAGCTTCCAAAAATCTACGAGTTTCCTGAAATCTCAGCAAACATTTTGTGACCCAATCTTGATAATACTTTCAGGTATTGATCAGTCCACAAATCCTACTTGGCTGACAAAATTTCGTTCTTGTAGGTAAAACCGTTCGTTTGCAGTAACCGTTTTCATTTTTAGGTTTTATTCTGTTTTTTTATATGTGGATGCATGCTTTTGTAACTCGAAATCAAACACGGTTTGTGCTAGCTCTTTGAAACTTTTCATAATAAAGTAGTTCCAAGTTTTATCTCTATGCTTTGATTCCTATTGATGTAGCCACAAGCAGAGACTGACAAAAATCACTTATATTTAGAGAAGTTGCCAAGCTTCCAAAAATCTACGAGTTTGCTAAAATCTCAGCAAATATTTTTTCACGAAATCTTGATGATACTTTCAGGTAATGATCAGTCCACCAATCCCACTTGGCTTACAAAATTTCGTTCTTCTAGGTTAAACCGTTCGTTTGCAGTAACCGTTTTCATTTTGAGGTTTCACTCTGTTTTCTCCTATATGGATACATGCAGATGTAACTCTAAATCAAACGCGGTTTTTGCTAGCTCTTTGAAACCTGGCATAATAAAGTAGTTCCAATTTCTATCTCTATGCTTTGAATTCTATTGGTTTAGCCCCAAGCAGAGACTGAGGAAAGTAACTTACATTGAAAGAGGTTGCCAAGCTTCCAAAAAACTAGGAGTTTCCTGAAATCTCAGCAAACATTTTTTCACCCAATCTTGATGATACCTTCAGGTAATGATCAGTCCACGAATCCCACTTGGCTCACCAAGTTTCATTCTTCTAGGTTAAAACGTTCGTTTGCAGTAACCGTTTTCATTTTGAGGTTACATTCTTTTTTCTCCTTTATGGATACATGCAGTTGGAACTCTAAATCAAACACGGTTTGTGCTAGCTCTTTGAAACTTGGCATAATAAAGTAGTTCCAAGTTCTAACTCTATGCTTTGATTCCTATTGATGTAACCCCAAGCAGAGACTGACGAAAATCACTTACATTAAAAGGGGTTGCCAAGCTTTCAAAAAGCTACGAGTTTTCTGATATCTCAGCAAACATTTTTTCACCCAATCTTGATGATATTTTCAGGTAATTATCAGTCCACCAATCCCACTTGGCTGACCAAATTTCGTTCTTCTAGGTAAAACCGTTTGTTTGCAGTAACCGTTTAAAATTTTAGGTTTCACTCTGTTTTCTCCTATATGGATATATGCAGTTGGAAATCTAAATCAAACACGGTTTGTGCTAGCTCTTTGAAACTTGGCATAATAAAGTAGTTCCAAGTTCTATTTTTATGCTTTGATTCCAATTGATGTAGCTCCAAGAAGACACTGACGAAAATCACTTACATTGAAAGTGGTTGCTAACCTTCCATAAAACTAGGAGTTTCCAGAAATCTCAGCAAACATTTTTTCACACAATCTTGATGATACGTGCAGGTAATGATCAGTCTACCAATCCCACTTGGCTCACCAAGTTTCATTCTTCTAGGTTAAACCGTACGTTTGAAGTAACCGTTTTCATTTTGAGGTTACATTCTGTTTTCTCCTATGTAAATACATGCAGTTGGAACTCTAAATCAAACACGGTTAGTGCTAGCTCTTTTAAACTTGGCATAATAGAGTAGTTCCAAGTTCTATATCTATGCTTTGAATCCCAAGCAGAGACTGATGAAAATCACATACATTAAAAGGGGTTTCCAAGCTTCCAAAAAACTACCAGTTTTCTGAAATCTCAGCAAACATTTTTTTTAAGCGAATCTTGATGATATTTTCAGGTAATGATAAGTCCATCAATCCAACTTGGCTCACCAAATTTTGTTATTCTAGGTTAAACCGTTCATTTGCAGTAACCTTTTTCATTTTGTGGTTTCACTCTCTTTTCTCCTATATGGATACATGCATTTGGAACTCTAAATCAAACACGGATTGTGCTAGCTCTTTGAAACTTGGCATAATAAAGTAGTTCCAAGTTCTAACTCTATGCTTTAAATCCTACTGATGTAGCCCCAAGCAGAGACTTACGCAAATCACTTATATTTAAAGGCGTTGCCAAGCATCCAAAAACCTACGAATTTTTTGAAATCTCACCAAATATTTTTTCACTCAATCTTGATTATACTTTCAGGTAATGATCAGTCAAACAATGTCACTTACCTCACCAGATTTCTTTCTTCTAGGTAAAAGCATTCATTTGCCATAACCGTTTTCATTTTGAGGTTTCACTCTGTCTTCTCCAATATGGATATATGCAGTTGTAACTCTAAATCAAACACGGTTTATGCTAACTATTTGAAACTTGGCATAATAAAGTAGTTTCTAGTTCTATCTCTATGCTTTGATTTTTATTGGTGTAGCCCCAAGTAGAGAATGACGAAAGTCACTTAAATAGAAAAGGGTTGCCAAGCTTCCAAAAACTACGAGTTCCTTCAAATCTCAGCACACATTTTTTCACCCAATCTCGATGATGCTTTCAGGTAATGATCAGTCCACCATTCCTACTTGGCTCACCAAATTTTGTCCTTCTAGGTTAAACCCTTCGTTTCTAGTAACCGATTTCATTTTGAGGTTTCACTCTGTTTTCTCCTATATGGATGCAAGCCTTTGGAACTCTAAATCAAACAAGATTTGTGCTAGCTCATTGAAACTTGGCATAATAAAGTAGTTATATGTTCTGTCTCTATACTTTGATTCCCATTGATGTACCCCAAGCAGAGACTGATTAAAATCACTTATATTGAAAGGGGTTGCCAAGCTTCAAAAAAAACTACGAATTTCCTCAAATCTCAGAAAACATTTTTTCACCCAATCTTGATGATACTTTCAGGTAATGATCAGTCCACCAGTCCCACTTACGTCACCAAATTTCGTTTTTCTAGGTAAAACCGTTTGTTTGCAGTAACCTTTTTCATTTTTAGGTTTCACTCTGATTTCTCCTATATGGATATATGCACTTGGAAATCTAAATCAAACACAGTTTTGGCTAGTTCTTTGAAACTTTTCATATTAAAGAAGTTCCAAGTTCTATCTCTATGCTTTGATTCCTATTGATTTAGCCCCAAGCAGAGACTGACGATGTCACTTGAATAGAAAGGGGTTGCCAAGCTTCCAAAAAACTACGAGTTTCCTGAAATCTCAGCAAACATTTCTTCACCAATCTTGATGATACTTTCAGGTAATGAACAGTCCACCAATCACACTTGGCTCACCACGTTTCGTTCTTCTAGATTAAACCATTCATTTGCAGTAACCGTTTTCATTTTGAGGTTTCACTCTCTTTTCTCCTTTATGGATACACGCAATTGGAACTCTAAATAAAACACGTTTTGTGCTAGCTCTTTGAAACTTTTCAAAATAAAGTAGTTCCAAGTTCTATCTCTATGCTTTGCTTTCTATTGGTGTATCCCCAAGCGGAGACTGAAAAAAATCACTTACATTGAAAGGGGTTGCCAAGATTCCAAAAAACTACGATTTTCCTAAAATCTCAGCAAACATTTTTTGACTCAATCCTGATGATACTTTCAGGTAATGATCAGTCCGCCAATCCCACTTTCCGCACCAATTTCGTTATTCTAGGTAAAACCTTTCGTTTGCAGTAACCGTTTTCATTTTAAGGTTTCACTCTGTTTTCTTCTATATGGATGCATGCCATTGTAACTCTAAATTAAAAACAGTTTGTGCTAGCTCTTTGAAACTTGGCATAATAAAATAGTTCCAAGTTCTATCTCTATGCTTTGATTCCTGTTGATGTAGCCCCAAGCAGAGACTGACGAAAATCACTTACATTGAAAGGGGTTGCCAAGCTTTCAAAAAACTAGGAGTTTGTGAAATCTCAGCAAACATTTTTTCACACAATCTTGATTATACGTGCAGGTAATGATCAGTCTACCAATCCCACTTGGCTCACCAAGTTTCATTCCTCTAGGTTAAACCGTTCTTGTGAAAGTAACCGTTTTCATTCTTGAGTACGTTCTGTTTTCTCCTATTGGATACATGCAGTTGGAACTCTAAATCAAACACGGTTTTTGCTTGCTCTTTAAAACTTGGCATAATAAAGTAGTTTTATGTGGTATCTCTATGCTTTGATTTCTATTGATGTAGCCCCCAAGCAGAGACTGACGAAAATCACTTATATTTAAAGGGGTTTGCAAGCTTCCAAAAAACTACGAATTTCCTGAAATTTCCAGCAAACATTTTTTCACCCATTCTTTATGATACTTTCAGGTAATGATCAGTTCAAAAAATCCCACCTTCCGCACCAAATTTCGTTATTCTAGGTAAAACCGTTCGTTTGCAGTAACCGTTTTCATTTTGAGGTTACACTCTGTTTTCTCCTATATGGATACATGCAGTTGTAACTCTAAATCAAACACGGTTTGTGCTAGCTCTTTGAAACTTGGCATAATAAAGTAGTTCCGAGTTCTCACTCTATGCTTTGAATCCTATTGATTTAGCCTCAAGTAGAGACTGTAGGAAGTCATTACATAGAATGAGATTGCCAAGCTTCCAAAAAACTACGAGTTTCCTGGAATCTAAGCAAACATTTTTGCACCCAATCTTGATGATACTTTCAGGTAATTATAAGTTCACCAATTGCACTTTCCTCACCAGATTTCATTCTTCTGGTTAAAACCGTTCGTTTGCAGTAACCGTTTTTCTTTTTAGGTTTCAATCTTTTTTTTTTTTTTATATGGATACATGCAGTTGTAACTCTAAATCAAACACGGTTTGTGCTAGCCCTTTGAAACTTGGCATAATAAAGTAGTTACAAGTTCTCTCTCTATGCTTTGATTTCTACTGATGTATGCCCCAAGCAAAGACTGAGGAAATGACTTATTGAAAGGAGTTGCAAGCTTCAAAAAACTACGAGTTTCCTGAGAGCTCAGCAAACACTTTTTCACCCAATCTTGATGATACTTTCAGGTAATGATCAGTCCACCATCCCACTTGGCTCACTAAGTTTCATTCTTCTTGGTTAAACCATTCGTTTGCAAGTAACTGTTTTCAATTTTGAGGTTTCACTCTGTTTTCTCTTATATGGATACATGCAATTGGAACTCTAAATCAAACACGTTTGTCCTAGCTCTTTGAAACTTGGCATATAAAGTAATTCCAAGTTCTGTCTCTATGCTTTGATTCCTATTGATGTGGCTCCATGCAGAGACTGACGAAAATCACTTATATTGAAAGGGGTTCCTCAGCTTCCAAAAAACTACGGGTTCCTGAAATCTCAGCAAACATTTTTTCACCCAATCTTGATGATACTTTCAGGTAAAGATCAGCCCACCAATCCCACTTACCTCACCAAATAACGTTGTTCTAGGTAAAACGGTGCGTTTTCAGTAACCATTTTCTCTTTCAGGTTTTACTCTGTTTTTTCCTCTATTTGATGCATGCCGTTGTAACTCTAAATAAAACACGGTTTGTGCTAGCTCTTTGAAACTTGGCATAATAAAAGTAGTTCCAAGTTCTGTCTCTATGCTTTGATTTCAATTGATGTAGCCCCAATCAGAGACTGAGGAAACTCACTTAAATTGAAAGGGGTTGGTCAAGCTTCCAAAAAACTACGAGATTCCTGAAATCTCAGGAAACATTTTTTTACCAATCTTGATGATACTTTCACGTAAGGATCAGTGCACCAATACCACTTACCTCACCAAATTTGGTTCTTCTAGGTAAAATCGTTTGTTTGCAGTACCATTTTCATTTTTAGGTTTCACTCCGTTTCTCCTATATAAATACGTGCAGTTGGAACTCTAAATCAAACACGGTTTGTGCTAGCTCGTTGAAGCTTGGCACAATAAAGTAGTTGCAAGTCTATCACGTTCTTTGATTTCTATTGATGTAGCTCCTGGCACGGACTGACGAAAATCACTTAAATTGAAAGGGATTGCCAAGCTTCCAAAAAACTACGAGTTTCCTGAAATCTCAGCAAACATTTTTCTACCCAATCTTCATGATTTCAGGTAATGATCAGTTCACAAATCCCACTTGGCTCACCAAATTTTGTTCTTCTAGGTTAAACCTTTCGCTTGCAGTAACCGTTTTCATATTTCTCCTATATGGATACATGCATTTTGGAACTCTAAATCAAACACGGCTTGTGCTAGCTCTTTGAACTTGGCATAATAAATTTGTTTCCAATTCTATCTCTATGCTTTGATTCCTATTGATGTAGCCCCAAGCAAAGACTGAAGAAAATCACTTTTCATTGAATGGGTTGCCAAGCATCCAAAAAAGTATGAGTTTCCTGAAATCTCAGCAAACATTTTTTTACCCAGTCTTGATGATACTTTTCAGGTAATGATCAGTACAACAATCCCACTTGGGTCACCAAATTTCGATCTTGTAGGTTAAACCGTTCGTTTGCAGTAACAGTTTTCTTTTTGAGGTTTTACTCTGTTTTCTAATATATGGATACAAAAATTTGGAACTCTAAATTAAACAAGGTTTTTGCTAGCTCTTTGAAACTTTGCATCATAAAGTAGTTCCAAGTTCTATCTTTATGCTTTGATTCCTATTGATGTATCCCCAAGCAGAGACTGAGGAAAATCACTTACATTGAAAGGGGTTGCCAAGCTTCCAAAAAACTACGAGTTTCCTGAAATCTCATCAAACATTTTTTCACACAAACTTGATGATACTTTCAGGTAATGATCAGTCCACCAATCCCACTTTTCTAACCAAATTTGGGTTCTTCTAGGTTAAACCGTTCGTTTGCAGTAACCGTTTTCATTTTGAGGTTTCACTCTGTTTTCTCCTATATGGATACATGCAATTGGAACTCTAAATCAAACACAGTTTGTGCTAGGTCTATGAAAATTGGCATAATAATGTAGTTCCAAGTTCTGTCCCTAAGCTTTGATTCTTATTGATGTTGCCCTAAGCAGAGACTCACGAAAATGACTTATATTGAATTGGGTTGCCAAGCTTCCAAAAAACTACGAGTTTCCTGAAATCTCAGAAAGCATTTTTTCACAAAATCTTGATGATACTTTCAGGTAATGATCAGTACACCAATCTCAATTGGCTCACCACATTTGGTTTTTCTAGGTTAAACCATTCGTTTTCAGTAACCATTTTCATTTTTAGGTTTCACTCTCTTTTCTCCTATAGGGATACACGCAATTGGAACTCTGAATCAAACACGGTTGCTGCTAGCTCTTTCAAACTCGGCATAATAATGTAGTTCCAAGTTTTAACTCTATGCTTTGATTCGTATTTATGTACCCCAAGCAGAAACTGAAGAAAATCAAATACATTGAAAGGGATTGCCAAGCTTCCAAAAAACTACGAGATGCCTGATATCTCAGCAGACATTTTTTCACCCTATCTTGATTAAACTTTCCAGTAATGATCAGTCCACCAATCCCACTTACCTCACCAAATTTCGTTCTTCTAGGTTAAATTGTTCATTTGCAGTGACCGTTTTCATTTTTAAATTTCACTCTTATTTCTCCTACATGGATAAATGCATTTGGAACTCTAAATCAAACATGGTTTGTGGTAGCTGTATTAAAATTGGCATAATAATGTAGTTCCAAGTTCTCTCACTATGGTTTGATTCCTATTGATTTAGTCTCAAGAAGAGACTGACGAAAATGATTTATATTTAATGGGGTTGCCAACCTTCCAAAAAAATACGAGTTTCCTGAAATCTCAGCAAGCATTTTTCCACCCAATCTTGATGATACTTTCAGGTTTACCAGTACACCAATCACACTTGGCTGACCAAATTTAGTTCTTGTAGTTAAAACCTCTTCTTTGCAGTAACCGTTTTCATTTTTAGTATTCACTCTCTTTTCTGCTATATGCATATATGTAGTTGGAACTCTAAATCAAACATGGTTTGTGCTAACTCTTTGAAACTTGGAACAATAAAGTAGTTCCAAGTTCTATCTCTGTGTTTTGATTCCTATTGATATAGCCCCAAGCAGAGACTGACGAAAATCACTTACGTTGAAAGAAATTGCCAAGCTTCGAAAAAATACGAGTTTTCTGAAATCTCAGCAAACATTTTTTCACCCGACCTTGATGATACTCAGTTAATGATCAGTCCTCCAATCCCACTTGGCTCACCAAGTTTCGTTCTTCTAGGTAAAACCGTTTTTTTTTTTTTTTTTTTCCAGTAACCGTTTTCATTTTTCGGTTTCACTCTGTTTTCTCCTATATGGATACATGCAATTTGAACGCTAAATCAAACACGGTTTTTGCTAGCTCTTTGAAACATGGCAGAATAAAGTAGTTCCACGTTCTATCTCTATGATTTGTTTCCTATTGATATAGCCCTAGAGAGAGACTGACGAAAATCACGTCATTGAAAAGGGTTGCCAATCTTTCACAAAACTACAAGTTTCCTGAAATCTCAGCAAATATTTTTTCACCCAATCTTGATGATACTTTCAGGTAGTGATAAGTCCTCCAATCTTACTTGGCTCTTTAAATTTCGTTCCTCTAGGTTAAACCGATAGTTTGAAGTAACTGTTTTCATTTCAGGTTTCACTGTCTTTTCTTCTATATGGATACATGTCGTTGGAACTCAAAATAAAACACGGTTTGTGGTAGCTCCTTGAAACATGGCATAATAAAGTAGTTCCAAGTTCTAGCTCTATGCTTTGATTCCTATTGATGTAGCCCCAAGCAGAGACTGAAGAAAATCACTTATATTGAAAGGGGTTGCCAAGCTTCCAAAAAACTAGGAGATACCTGAAATCTCAGCAAACATTCTTTCACCCAAACATGATTATATATTCAGGTACTAATCAGTCCATTAATCCTACTTGGCTCACCAAATTTCATTCTTCTAGGTTAAACCGTTCATTTGCAGTAACCGTTTTCATTTTGAGGTTTCACTGTGTTTTCTCTTATATGGATATATGCAAATGGAACTCTAAATCAAACACGGTTTGTGGTAGCTCTTTGAAACCTGGCAGAATAAAGTAGTTCTGAGTTCTATCTCTATGGTTTGTTTCCTATGGATGTAGCCCAAAGCAGAAACTGACAAAAATCACTTTCATTGAAAGGGGTTGCCAAGCTTCCTAAAAACCACGAGTTTCCTGAAATCTCAGCAAATATTTTTTAACCCAATCTTGATGATAGTTTCAGGTAATGATCAGTACACCAATCCCACTTGGCTCACCAAATTTCGTTCTTCTAGGTTAAAACGTTCCTTTGCAGTAACCGTTTTTATTTTAAGTTTCATGCTCTTTTCAATATATGGATACATGAAATTGAAACTCTAAATCGAACACTGTTTGTGCTTGGTCTTTGAAACTTGGCATAATAAAGTAGTTCCAAGTTCTCTCTCTATGCTTTGATTCCTATTGATGTAGCCCAAAGCAGAGACTGACGAAAATTCCTTTCATTGAAAGAGGTATCAAGCTTTCAAAAAACTAGGAGTTTCCTGAATCTCAGCAAATATTTTTCACCCAATCTTGATGAACATTCAGGTAATGATTGGTAAACCAATCCCAGTTACCTCACCATATTTCGTTCTTCTAGGTAAAGCCGTTCGTTTGCAGTAACCATTTTCAATTTTAGGTTTCACTCTGTTTTCTCTTATATGGATACATGCAGTTTGAACACTAATCAAACACGGTTTTGCTAGCTCATTGAAACTTGGCAAAATAAAGTAGTTATAAGTTCTGTTTCTATAGTTTTCTTTCCAATTGATGTAGAACCAAGCAGAGACTGAGAAAAAAATCACTTCATTGAAATAGGTTCCCAAGCTTCCAAAAAACTACGAGTTTACTGAAATCTCAGCAAACATTTTCTCACCGAATCTTGATGATACTTTCAGGTAATGATCAGTACACCCATCCCACTTACCTCAAAAAATTTGTTTCTTCTAGGTAAAACCGCTCGTTTGTAGTAACCGTTTTCATTTTTAGTTTTCACTCTGTTTTCTTCTATATGGATACATGCAGTTGGAACTCTAAATCAAACATGGTTTTTGCTAGCTATTTGAACCATGGCAGAATAATGTAGTCTCGAGTTCAATCTCTATGGTTTGTTTCCTATTGATGTAGCCCAAAGCAGAGACTGACGGAAAGTACATTCAATAAAAGAGGATTCCATGCTTCCAAAAAACTACGAGTTTCCTGAAATCTCAGCAAAAAGTTTTTCACCCAATCTTGATGATACTTTCAGGTAATGATCCGTCCACCAATCCCAATTGGCTCACCAAATTTCGTTCTTCTGGCTTAAACCGTTCTTTTGTAATAACCATTTTCACTTTTAGGTTTCACTCTGTTTTCTCCTATATCGATATATGCAGTTGGAACTCTAAATAAAACACAGTTTCTGCTACCTCTTGAAACCTGGCACAATAAATTAATTCCATGTTCTATCTCTATGATTTGATTCCTATTGATGTAGCCCAAAGAAGAGACTTACAAAAATCACTTATATTGAAAGGGGTGGCCAAGCTTCCAAAAACACGAGTTTCCTGAAATCTCAGCATACATTTTTTCACCAAATCTTGATGATACTTTCAGGTAATGATCCGTCCACAAATCCCAATTGGCTCACCAAATTTTGTTCTTCTAGGTTAAACCGTTCCTTTGTAATAACCGTTTTCACTTTAAGGTTTCACTCTGTTTTCTCGTATATGGATATATGCAGTTGGAACTCTAAATCAAACACAGTTTCTGCTAGCTCTTTGAAACTTGGCACAATAAATTAGTATAATGTTGAATCTCTATGATTTGATTTGATTTGATGTTGCCCCAAGCAGAGACTGACGAAAATCACTTATATTCAAAGGGGTTGCCAAGTTTTCAAAAACACGAGTTTTCTGAAATCTCAGCAAACATTTTTTCACCCAATCTTGATGATACTTTCAGGTAATTATCAGTACACCAATCCGACTTACCTCACATAATTTGGTTCTTCTAGGTAAAAGAGATCATTTGCAGTAAACGTTTTCATTTTTAGGTTTCACTCTCTTTTCTGCTATATAATTTTTTTCAGTTGATACTCTAAATCAAACACGGTTTGTGCTATCTCTTTGAAACTTGGAATAATAAAGTAGTTCCAAGTTCTGTCTCAATGGTGTGTTTCCTAACGAAAATCACATTAAAATGTGTTGCCAAGCTTCCAAAAAACTACGAGTTTCCTTAATTCTCAGAAAACATTATTTCACCCAATATTAATGATACTTTCAAGTAATGATCAGTCCACCAATCCCAATTGGCTCACCAAATTTCATATTTCTAGGTTAAACCATTCGTTTGGAGAAACCGTTTTTTTTTTTTTTTTTTTTTTTTTTAGGTTTCCCTCTGTTTTCTCAAATATGGATACATGCATTTGGAACTCTAAATCTAACACTGTTTGTGCTACCTCTTTGAAACTTGGCATAATAAAGTACTTCCAAGTTCTATCTCTATGCTTTGATTCCTATTGATGTAGCCCCTATCAGAGACTGACGAAAATCACTTTGATTGAAAGGGGTTGCCAAGCTTTCAAAAAACGACGAGTTTTCTGAAATCTCACGAAGCATTTTTTTACCCAAAGTTGATGATTCTTTCAGGTAACAATCAGCACACCAATCCCTCTTGGCTCACCAAATTTGGTTCTTCTAGGTAAAAGCTTTCGTTTACAGTAACCGTTTTCATTTTTAGGTTGCACTCTGTTTTCTCCTACAAAGATATATGCAGATGAATCTCTAATTGAAACATGGATTGTTCTAGCTGTTTGAAAATTGGCAATGAAGTAGTTTTAAGGTTTATATCTATGGTTTGTTTTCTATTGATGTAGCCCCAAGCAGAGAAGTACAAAAAACACTTTCATTGAAAGGGGTTGCCAAGCTTCTAAAAAACTACGAGTTTCCTGAAATCTCAGCAAACATTTTTTCACCCAATCTTGATGACACTTTCAGGTAATTATCAGTACCCCAATCCCACTTGGCTCACCAAATTTCCTTCTTCTAGGTTACACCGTTCCTTTGCAGTAAACGTTTTCATTATAGGGTTTCACTCTCTTTTCTCCTGTATGCATACATGCAATTGGAACTCTAAATCAAACACGGTTTGTGCTAGCTTTTTGAAACATGGCATAATAAATTAGTTCCAAGTCCTATCTGTATGCTTTGATTCGTATTGATGTAGCCCCAAGCAGAGACTGACGAAAATCACATACATTGAAAGGGGTGCCAAGCCTCCAAAAAAACTACGAGTTTCCTGATATCTCAGCAAACATTTTTTCACCTAATCTAAATGATACTTTCAGGTAATTATCAGTCCACCAATCCCACTTGGATCACAAAATTTCGTTGTCCTAGGTAAAAGTGTGCGTTTGCAGTAACCAATTTAATTTTTAAGTTTCACTCTCTTTTCTCCTACATAGATACATGCAGTTTGAACTCTAAATCAAACACGGTTTTTGTTAGCTCTTTGTAAAAAGGCATAATAAAGTAGTTCCAAGTTCTATCTCTATGCTTGAATTCCTATTGATGTATCCCCAAGCATAGACAGATGAAAAAGACATACATTGAAAGGGGTTGCCAAGCTTCCAAAAAACTATGAGTTTCCTTAATTCTCAGCAGACATTACTTAAACCAATCTTGATGACACTTTCAGAGAATGATCAGTCAACCAATCCCACTTACATCATCAAATTTTGTTTTTCTAGGTAAAACTGTTCGTTTACAGTAACCGTTTTCATTTTTAGGTTTCACTCTGTTTTCTCCTATATGGATACATGCAGTTGGAACTCTAAATCAAACAAGGTTTGTGCTAGTTTCTTGGAAATTGGCATAATAAAGTCATACCTAGTTCTATCTCTAAGCTTTGATTCCTATTGATGTAGCCCCAAGCAGGGACTGACGAAAATCACTTACATTAAAAGGGTTTGCAAAGCTTCCAAAAAACTATGAGTTTCCTGAATTCTCAGCCAACATTTTTTCACCCAGTATTGATGACACTTTCAGAAAATGATCAGTCCATTATTCCCACTTGGCTGACCAAATTTCGTTCTTCTAGGTTAAACCGTTCGTTTGCAGAAACCGTTTTCATTTTGAGGTTTCACTCTCTTTTCTCCTATAAAGATACATGCAATTGAAACTCTAAATCAAACACGGTTTGTTCTAGCTCTTAGAAACATGGCATAATAAAGTAGCTCCAAGTTGTGTCTGTATGCTTTAATTTCTATTGATGTAGCCCCAAGCAGAGACTGACGAAAATCACTTATAGAAAGAGGTTGCCTAGCTTCCAAAAAACTACGAGTTTCCTGAAATCTCAGCAAACATTTTTTCACCGAATCTTGATGATACTTTCAGGTAATGATCAGTCCACCAATCATACTTGGCTCACCAAAGTTCGTTTTTCTAGGTTAAACTGTTTCCAGTATCCTTTTTCATTCTTAGGTTTCTCTCTGTTTTCTCCTATATGGATAGTTGCATGTGAAACTCTAAATCAACCAGGGTTTGTGCTAGCTCTTTGAAACTTGGCACAATAAAGTAGTTCCAAGCTCTATCTCTATGCTTTGTTTCCTATTGATGTAGCCCCAAGCAGAGACTAATTAAAATCACTTTTATTGAAAGAAGTTGGAAAGCTTCCAAAAAAATAGAAGTTTCCTGAAATCTCAGCAAATTTTTTTCACCCAATCTTGATGATACTTTCAGGTGATGATCAGTACCCCAATCCCACTTGGCTCACCAAATTTCGTTCTTCTAGGTTAAACTTTTCATTTGCATTAACCATTTTTATTTTTAAGTTTCACTCTGATTTTTCCTATATGGATGAATGCAGTTGAAACTCTAAATCAAACGGGTTCGTGCTAGCTCTTTGATACTTGGCACAATAAAGTAGTTTCAAGTTTTATCTCCATGGTTTGTTTCCTATTGATGTAACCTCAAGCAGAGACTGAAGAAAATCACTTTCATTGAAAGTGTTGCCAAGCTTCCATAAAATTACGAGTTTCCTGAAATCTCAGCAAACATTTTTTCACCCAATCTTGACAAAACTTTTAGGTAATGATCAGTACAAAATCCCACTGGGCTCAACACATTTTGTTCTTCTCAGTACAACTGTTCTTTGCAGTAACCGTTTTCAATTTTAGGTTTCACTCTGATTTCTCCTATATGGATACATGCAGGTGAAACTCTACATTAAACACGGTTTGTGCTAGCTTTTTGAAATTTGACACAATAAAGTAGTTCTGAGTTCTATTTCTATGGTTTGTTTCCTATTGTTCCAGCTCCAAGCAGAGGGTGACGAGAATCACTTTCACTGAAAGGGTTGCCAAGCTTCCAAAAAACTACGAGATTCCTGAAATTTCAGCAAATATTTTTTCACCCAAACTTGATGATACTTTCAGGAAATGATCAGTACAACAATCCCACTTGTCTCATCGAATTTTGTTCTTCTAGGTTAAACCGTTCGTTTACACTAACCGTTTTCATTTTTATGTTTCACTCTGAGTTCTCCTATATGGATACATGCAGTTAAAACTCTAAATCAAACATGGTTCCTGCTAGCTCTTTGAAACATGGCACAAAAAAATAGTTCTGAGTACTATTTCTATGGTTTGTTTTTTATTACTGTAGCCCAAAGCAGAGACTGACGAAAATCACTTTCATTGAAAGGGTTGCCAAGCTTTCATAAAACAATGAGTTTCCTGAAATCTCAGAAAACATTTTTTTACCCAAAATGATGATACTTTCAGGTCGTGATCAGTACAACAATCCCATTTGGATCACCAAATAACGTTCTAATAAGTTAAACCCTTTCTTTGCAGTAACCGTTTTCATTTTTAGGTTTTACTGTGTTTTCCCTTATATGGATACATGTATTTGGCACTCTAAATCAAACACGGTTTTTGCTAGCTCTTTGACCCTTGGCACAATAATGTAGTTCCGTGTTCTACCTATATGGTTTGTTTCCTAATGTTGTAGCCCTAAGCAAAGACTGAGGAAAATCACTTTCATTGAAAGGGGTTGCCACGCTTCCAAAAAACTATGAATTTCCTGATATCTTAGCAAATATTTTTTCACCCAATCTTGATGGTACTTTCAAATAATGATCACCAATCCCACTTGGCTCACCACATTTTGTTCTTCTAGGTTCAAATTTTCATTTGCAGTAACCGTTTTCATTTTTAGTTTTCACTCTGATATCTCCTATATGGATACATGCAGGTGAAACTCTACATCAAGCACAGTTTGTATTAGCTCTTTGAAACTTGTCACAATAAAGTAGTTCTGATTTCTATCCCTATGGATTGTTTCTTATTGATGTAGCCCCAAGAAGAGACTGACGAAAATCACTTTCATTGAAAGGGGTTGCCAAGCTTCTAAAAAACTACGAGTTTCCTGAAATCTCAGCAAAAATTTTTTCACCCAAACTTTATGATACTTTTAGGTAATGATCAGTACAACAATTCCACTTGTCTCACCAAATTTCGTTCTTCTAGGTTAAACCGTTCATTTGCAGTAACCGTTTTAATTTTTGGTTTCACTGTGTTTTCTCCTGTATGAATACATGCAGTTGGAACTCTAAATCAAACATGTTTTTTGCTAGCTCTTAAAACTTGGAACAATAAAGTAGTTTTGAGTTCTATCTTAATGCTTTGTTTCCTATTGATGTAGCCCCAAGCAGAGCCTGACGAAAAACACTTTCATTTAAAGGTGTTTTGGAGCTTCAAAAAACCGTTTTCATTTTTGGTTTCACTCTGTTTTCTCCTGTATGAATACATGCAGTTGGAACTCTAAATCAAACATGGTTTTTGCCAGCTCTTAAAGCTTGGAACAACAAAGTAGTTTCGAGTTCTATCTCTATTGTTTGTTTCCTATTGATGCAGCCCCAAGCAGAGACTGAAGAAAATCACTTTCATTGAAAAGGGTTGCCAAGCTTTCAAAAACTACGAATTTCCTGAAATCTCAGAAAATATTTGTTCACCCAATCTTGATGATACCTTCAGGTAATGATCAGTACACCAAGCCCACTGGCTCACCACATTTTGTTCTTCTACGTTAAACCATTTTTTTTGCAGTATTCGTTTTCATTTTTAAGTTTCACTCTGATTTCTCCTATATGGATACATGCAGGTGGAACTCTAAATCAAAGACGGTTTGTGCTAGCTCTTTGAAACTTGGCACAATAAAGTAGTACTGAGTTCTATCTTTATGGTTTGTTTCAGGTTGATTCAGCCCCAAGCAGAGACTGACGAAAATCACTTTTATTGAAAGGGGTTGCCAAGCTTCCAAAAAACTACGAGTTCCCTGAAATCTGAGCAAACACTTTTTCACCCAGTCTTGATGATACTTTCAGGTAATGATCAGTGCACCAATCCCACTTGGCTCACCAGATTTTGTTCTTCTAGGTTCAACCGTTTGTTTGCAGTAACCATTTTCAATTTAGGTTTCACTCTGATTTGTCTTATTTGCATACATGCAGGTGAAACCCTACATCAAACACGGTTTGTGCTAGCTCTTTGAAACTTGGCACAATAAAGTAGTTCTCAGTTCTATCCCTATGGTTTGTTTCCTATTAATGTAGCCCCAAGAAAAGACTGACAAAAATCACTTTCATTTAAAGGGGTTGCCAAGCTTCCAAAAAACTACGAGTTTCCTAATATCTTAGCAAATATTTTTCCCCCAATCTTGATGGTACTTTCAGGTAATGATCAGTACACCAATCCCACTTGGCTCACCACATTTTGTTCTTCTAGGTTCAACCTTTTGTTTGCAGTAACCATTTTCATTTTTAGGTTTCACTCTGATTTCTCCTATATGGATACATGCAGGTGAAACTCTACATCAAACACGGTTTGTGCTAGCTCTTTGAAACTTGTCACAATAAAGTAGTTCTGAGTTCTATCCCTATGGTTTGTTTCTTATTGATGTAGCCCCAAGAAGAGACTGACGAAAATCATTTTCATTTAAAGGGGTTGCCAAGCTTCCAAAAAACTATGAGTTTCCTTACATCTCAGCAAATATTTTTTTTACCCAATCTTGATGATACTTTCAGGTAGTCATCAGTACACCAATCCCAGTTGGCTCACCAAATTTCGTTCTTCAATGTTAAACCGTTCGTTTTCATTAACCGTTTTTATTTTTAGGTTATACTCTGATTTCTCCTATATGGATACAAGCAGCTGGAACTCTAAAACAAACACGGTTTGTGCTAGCTCTTTCAAACTTGGCAAAATAAAGAAGTTTTAATTTCTATCTCTATAGTTTGTTTCCTATTGATGCAGCCCGAAGCAGAAACTGAAAAAAATCACTTTCATTTAAAGGGATTGCCTAGCTTCCAAAAACTACAAATTTCCTGAAATCTCAGAAAATATTTGTTCACCCAATCTTGATGATACCTTCAGGTAATGATCAGTACACCAAACCCACTGGCTCACCACATTTTTTTCTTCTACATTAAATCGTTCTTTTGCAGTAACCATTGTCATTTTTAGGTTTCACTCTGATTTCTCATATATGGATAAATGCAGGTGAAACTATACATCAAACACGGTTTTTGCTAGCTTTTTTAAACTAGGCACAATAAAGTAGTTCTGAGTTCTATCTCTATAGTTTGATTCCTATTGATGCAGCCCCAAGCAGAGACTGACTAAAATCACTTTCATTTATAGGGTTTGCCCAGCTCCCAAAAAACTACGAGTTCCCTGAAATCTGAGAAAACACTTTTTCACCCAGTCTTGATGATACTTTCAGGTAATGATCAGTGCACCAAACCCAGTTGGCTCACCAAATTTCGCTCTTCTAGGTTAAACCGTAAGTTTGCAGTAACCATTTTCATTTTTAGGTTTCACTCTGTTTTCTCCCCATATGGATACATGTACTTGGAACTCTAAATCAAACATGTGTGTGCTAGCTCTTTGAAACTTGGCATAATAAAGTAATTCCAAGTTGTATCTCTTTTCTTTGGTTTCTATTGATGTTGCTCCAAGCAGAGACTGACGAAAATCACTTTCATTCAAAGGGGTTGCCAAGTTTCTGAAAAAATATGAGTTTCCTGAAATCTCAGCAAAATTTTTTTTTTTACTCAATTTGATGATAATTTCAGGTAATGATGAATACACCAATCCCACTTGTCTCACCAAATTTTGTTCTTCTTGGTTAAAGCATTCGTTTGCCGTAACCATTTTTTTTTTTTTTAGGTTTCACTATGTTTTCTCCATTATGAATACAAGCATTTGGAACTCTAAATTAAACACAGTGTGTGCTAGCTCTTTGAAACTTGGCACAATAAAGTAGTTCCGAATTTGATCTCTATGCTTTGTTTCCTATTGATGTAGCCCTATGCAGAGACTGAGGAAAATCACTTTCATTGAAAGCAGTTGCCAAGCTTCCAAAAAACTACGAGTTTCCTGAAATTTCAGCAAACATTTTATCACCCAATCTTGAAGTTATTTTCAGGTAATGATCAGTACACAAATCCCACTTGGCTCACCAAATTTCATTCTTCTAGGTTAAACTGAAAGACCCCCGTTTTCCTGTCCAAAGAGAATTACATGAAACACTGGCTGCACAAAGCAAGAGGGATTTATTGAGACACAGGCACCTGCGAGTGCCCAGCAGAACCTCACCCAGAGCTTTGTTGAGCTGGCACACCGGGCTAGTTGATACAGAAATTTTTATAGGGTAAAGGGGCAGTTATCGCGTGCGGTAAACAATAGGTTAATTTTAAACGCAGCATATAGGCTACCTAAAGGGCACAGTTGTTTTTCATTGCATGTTACTGAGAAAGAACCACATAAAAGCTACATATTTGCACTCTGGTCCTCTTGTTCCTGGTTATTCAGGCATGCCTCGGGACCTGGTTCTCTGTCTCTTCTCAACCGGTTACACCTAACTAATTATCTGAAAAACACCTCTGGTGCCTGCATAGGTTTGTGACATGCCTCGGTGGTTTTGCAACTAGGCCTGACGTTGTTGGGCTGAGGTCTTTCATTCCCCCATTTTTCTTGATTATGGATAGAATCTTATATCTATTGTCCTGTGATTTTCCTGAGTCATTCCCAGCATGGCCTCCATTTTAGATTCCACTCTATATTAGACCCGATTTACCTAACTACACTGACTGCTTAACTTTAAATCTGGTTTCATTTCCCCCTCTAATTTGGAATCTCCTTACTACTGTAAGGAAAGGGGGCGAAGATCTTTCTGACTTATTCAGGATGACAAAAATGGGCAATGTTGGGGCAAGCACTTTGGAGTCCCCTTTTAAAAATCGGGCCTATCGAGTGGTCCATGATGGGCTGGAGGGCCATTTGAGTGATGGGTCGTCTATAAGAGAAACAAGAATTCATTAGTACTGGAACCATATTGATGCAGCAATAAATGCCATAGTACAGGAATATGCCAATGAGTATGATGGCAAAGACAAAGACTAACAATGTTTTTCACCAGGAAGTACCAACAAGCAGAAGCTAAGATACTGTTTTCATGATAAAGTTGCTGAGGACATGGCTTCTATCTGAGCATGTAAATCTTTAAGGATATTTGTCACATTGACAAAATTTTCAGAGATGTAAACACAACATTTAACTCTTAGGGTTACAGTTGTCCTTTCCTTAAGATATAGTTTAATAATTTAATATCATCTGATTTTGCAAAATCCTTTTACTAGTATGACCTGTATCTAATAGAGAAATCTAATTCTGTTACTTAGGGCTGGATAACCATACTAGCAAACACCAAGCCTACCTGTGTAGGTTAGTAATATCTGTGGGCCTTAAACTAAAAAACTACTCTGGCAGTTTCTTTTGATAGATATCAGGCATTCTTACCTAAGAATCTTTTTTGTAGCCTCCAGTCTACTTATGGTTGGAGGTTACATTTAACTATTATTATTATTTAAAATGTCTAGGAACAACTGTGTTTTGGCTTTTGACTGTCTTTGCTAAGTGTTTAAGATGAAGCATGTCAAACTGACTTCTGTTTTTATATCAGTCAGCTCAGTCTCCTGGGAGTCCTCGGAAACTTCACAGCAGCTTCTCAGTTCTGCTAGTGCCATCTGTGCTAGGATGGGTCCAGGCCTTGCTTGACCACATGGCTTTCTTCGGAAGCATCAGGGATGTCTCCCTTTTCTGATGACCCTCCTCTTCACAGCAAATGCACTGATTGGCTTTCTGTCCTCCACTGGTCTCATTAATCTCCCTGATCAGGAGGTTATGTGGCCTAGAGTTGCAAAGCCCTTTGGATAAGTCCCCTATCCCTGACTCAGACTGACTCAGAGGGCAAGAGCCAAATTTTTAATTTTAAAACTTAATCTTAAACATCCAGCAAATAAGTCAACAGCCTTATATTTAGAGCACTGGGCTTTAATGTCTATCTCTCTATCCTGTAGGTGATAACTTCTTGTCTTAAGTTAACCCAGGTTGTTAGTACCTCTGTAAAACATTAACAGGCAATCTTTAAACCATCTAAAAGCAAACTACAAAACAAAACTAATTAGGATAAAAACATATTTAGTTTATGTAATAGCTACCTTGAATTCTGGCAGAGTTATACATTATAATTCCCTGTTTGAGGTCCTGGCAATCGTGACAAAAACCAACTTTTGGACACAACTTTAAATGCACTGAAATCTGGCCTACTTCTTTCATAGTCACTTTCACATGAGATTGGACATAGAGCACATAGAGCCTTATCTCAAGTAAGGCGGGGCTCATTATAAGTCTTAAATTTTGGAGCTGATCTTTACTTTTTAGACATCATTTTACAAAGTTTAGAAAAATTGTTGTTCAAATTTACATGAATATTAGCTAACACAACATAATAGTACATCTAAAACATGAATTGAAAAAAGCTGAAAGCTTTTGACTTTTTGTAGAGAAGTAGCAAAGTAATTTTGTGTTTTGCAATAAAACCTTTAAATAGATTAGGCTCTCATTAACTTAAAAGTACATCTAAATTGTATCTTAGTGTAAAAAGTAACATGGAACATTACATAACTTATTGATAACAAGTCCAGTTATAGAACACAAATGATATAAATAAAATTCCAACATGTTTTTTAAGCCTAAATTACCATACACTGTTAGAATACCAGTTTGATATAATGTTGTTTTTAAAGCTTTTACCTTATAGACTTGTATACCTGAAATATGTGAACACAAAAATGGTACTAATTACATTGATGTTCTTATATTAACCAAGTTTAGCTTTAAAAGAAATAACATAGCACAATTTTCTAAAACAACAGCACTTGTTTAACCAGCTGTTTAATTTCTTTAAGATTACTTGCTCAAAAACGTACACAGACTTTTTTATATCATTTACTTAAATCTTTTTACTTAATTATATAGACTCTTATCCAGGAATCTAGAACCTTTTAGTTTCTTTTTTTTAATCTGTTAACCTCCTTTTGTTCACATTTTGAAACAATACTTTTAAATTTTTGAATTTAAGCAGATTATTTCATAGACATCAACATTTTATTAGGGCCTTTTTGAACACCTAGAAAAACTTATAAGCTTAATTTTAAAGACATCTTTACTTTCATCTGTTTACCCAATTTAAATTGAACCATTTGAATCACGTGAATCAAAGATATTTGAATCCATTTTTAAATTTTTCATGAGCGCTCCTCATCTGTCAATTGTCATATCACTGCAGGATATATGGATATATACACATACAGACATACCGACATACAACACGTAATACAAGTGTAACACATAACACAATGATGAAGGTCTTACAGCTTTCTCAGGTGAAATCTCACTGTAATGTTAGAAAAACTCCAGTTGATCAAAAATAGAACTTATCAGAAAAACATTAACTTGTCTGTAGGAACAAAATCATGAGCTCAAAAAAAAAAATACAGAATCTAAGGAAAAAGCAAAAGTCCTAAAAAGTTAACCGGCCAGTAATTAGTAAATTCCATACAATTTACTCTTTTGTTTAATCTAGTTTGAGTTCAGGTAAAAGACATCTTTACATTTTTTTTTCTTCCTTGGGCCTGAGCTCCAAGCTGCTTCTGTTTGCATATCAGCTTAAGCACTGGCTGAGGTCTGGAAGGAACTGGGAAAACCGGAATTCTGAGCAGAAACTTTATTTCTAAGGCATGTTAACCATAAGTTACAATTTATCTTTCTACACTAGAAAAATTAGCTCACACAAAACTGAAAATAGGATCTTTCTTGATGATATAAAAGCCACAATCAGAAGAAGTTTCTTCAGGATCATTAAGCTACTTTCTTTGTTCTGAAATTTCTAAAGTAGTATTAAGTTACATCAAATCACCTGAAAAAAAATTTTACACACTACCATGTATATCTAAAATTAAGCTTTGAAAATTTCCAAGACTGTTGCTCATTAATGTCATTTTAATAAGCCAGACCAACGTTTTAATTTAACATTTTTTTCTAAATTTTACACAGAGAGAAAACGATACCAAATTATAATTTACTATCCTTGCCCAAATCAATGCACTGTATACCTAGTGAAATCTCCTTAGGCTACCCAATTCAAAGATTGATGAAAAAATAAAACTGAATGTTTGGGAGTTACTTTCCAACTTGGAAGTAGAGTTCTTTTAATTTTCTATCCTAAGTATTTAAGTTCTCTGGTATGAACTATCTAAAATCTTAAACTAAACAACTACTTAAACCCAACTTTTAACTGCAAGATTGTGCAATGATTCAGAAACGCATTCAGATACCAGATTGTTACAAAAAAAAGCACATTTAGCCAAAATCATTCCCAAGAAACAATCTATAATAACCTTTAAAATAGACCGGATAAGAGAAAAATCTCCAGGTTTTTAATTTTATTTCAATGACACCTTATATTTCCCATGAGTAGACCAGATGTTTTCTTGAAGGGAGAGGGAGTTTGTACTTTGATCGGCCCAAATTTGTTTTTTGATTCTTTTTCCTCAGTGAGTCCAAGATTTTTTTCTAAAAATGTCTCTCTTGGTAGCTTAAAGAACACAGCTCTTTTTAAACATTAGGCAGTAAAACAGACTATTGAAAGTTACCTATGCACCTTAGGAAACCTGGGCAAATTTTGCTAATTATCTCATGTCTTTCTCAGTACTGCAACCTGAATTGCTAACATTTCTGACCTGCGAAGGAAGGGAAGCATCCAGGAGGAATGGATGCGGGGCTGGGAGAGAGAAAAATGCACCTCAAATAGACATGGGGTGCCTGCACTTACCTCGGTGTAGAATCTCAGTCGGAGACAGAATTTATGACTGAAATGTTCGGCTCCCATCCCCAAAGCCAATTCAGGGTTAAATGTTCCTTCCTTATGTCAGCCCGCATTGAGTGTTGGCCATTCCGCAGTGCAGAGTGTTATCCATTTTTTTCTCTTGACTTCTACCGAGAGGTTATCTAACCGATTCCAGAGGTCCTGCCAATGGTTGAGGGTGAGACTCAAAGAGGTCGTGATTTATTGCCCCATGTTAGTTTTAGATGAGGAGATAGAATACAGAGACAGAAACAATAATACAATAATCACAATAACACTGCAATCAGACCAAATAGAAAGAGCGCTGCGCGGCTTCAAAACAAGTGGCTTATGCGGAACTGAAGCCCCGTCACTGCCTACAAAACCAAATGGCTTAGGCGGAGCAGAAGCTTCGCTGCTGCCTACAAAGTGATCCCCGGGACGTCTCCCAGGGTGGCAGATGAGAAGTCTGAGTTCATCAACTCCTTCTCAAGCTGCCCAAAATACAAGGTGACTATGTGTAATAGTACAAATGCGGCGCATAGAAACAAAGTATCAGTCAAGGGTTACAAACATAGAAGTGAGACCAGAGGACACGACAAACACGACATGAGCTGGCCAGCTTACCTCCCAGTGATGCCGGGTGGTCCTAAGGCAAAGATCCGGATGGGGTGGGGGAGGGGCAAATCTCAGTGGAACCTCCAAAATGAAAGACACCCGTTTCCCTGTCCAAGGAGAATCACACAAAACACTGGCTGCAAAAAGAAAGAATGGTTTATTGAGACACAAGCGCCATCAGGTGCCTAGCAGAACCTCAGCCGGAGCTTTGGTGAGCTGGCACACCGGGCTTGGGGATACAGAAATTTTTATAGGGTAAAAAGGCAGTTATCGCGCGGTAAAGAATAGGTTAATTTTAAACACAGCATATAGGCTACCTAAAGGGAAAAGTTGTTTTTCACTGTATGTTACTGAAAAAGAACCACATAAAAGCTACATGTTTGCACTCTGGTACTCTTTTTTCTGCTTATTCAGGCAAGCCTCGGGACCTCCTTCTCTGTCCTTTCACAACCTGTTACACCGAACTAATTATCTGAAAAACACCTATGGTGCCTGCATAGGTTTGTGACATGCCTCAGTGGTTTTGCAACTAGGCCTGACATTGTTAGGCTGGGGTCTTTCAAAACCGTTCGTTTGCAGTAACCGTTTTAATTTTTAGGTTTCTCTCTTTTTTCTCCTATATGGATACAGGCAGTTGGAACTCTAAATCAATCACGGTTTCTGCTATCTCTTTAAAACTTGGCACAATAAAGTAGTTTCGAGTTCAGTCTCTATGGTCTTTTTCGTATTGACGTAGCCCCAAGCAGTGACTAACAAAAATCACTTTCATTGAAAGGGGTTGCCAAGCTTACAAAAAACTACGAGTTTCCTGAAATCTCAGCAAACATTTTATTACCCAATCTTCATTATACCTTCAGGTAATGATCAGTACACCAATGCCACTTGGCTCACCAAATTTTTTTCTTCTAGGTAAAACCGTTCATTTGCAGTAACCGTTTTAATTTCTAGGTTTGACTCTGATTTCTCCTACATGGATACGTGCAGTTGAAACCCTACATCAAACAAGTTTTGTGCTAGCTCTTTGAAACTTGGCACAGTAAAGTAGTTCCAAGTTCTATCTCTATGCTTTGATTCCTATTGATGTAGCCCCAAGTAGAGAGTGACGAAAATCACTTAAATTGAAAGGTGTCCAAGCTTCCAAAAAACTACGAGTTTCCTGAAATCTCAGCAAATATTTTTTCACCCAACCTTGATGATACATTCAGGTAATGATCAGTCCACAAATCCCACTTGGCTCACCAAATTTCGTTTTGCTAAGTTAAACAGTTGGTTTGCAGTAACTGTTTTCATTTTGAGGTTTCACTCTCTTTTCTCCTATATGGATACATTCATATGGAACTCTAAATCAAACACGGTTTGTGCTAGCTCTTTGTAACTTGGCATAATAAAGTAGTTTCAAGTTTGATTCCTACTGATTAAGACCCAAGCAGAGACTGACGAAAATCACTTACATTGAAAGGGGTTACCAAGCTTAGACAGAAAGGAGTTGCCAAGCTTCCAATAAACTACGAGTTTCCTGAAATCTTAGCAAACATTTTTACACCCAATCTTGATGATACTTTCAGGTAATGATCAGTCCACCAATTCCACTTACCTCACTATATTTCGTTCTTCTAGGTAAAACCGTTTGTTTACAGTAACCGTTTTCATTTTTAGGTTTCACTCTGTTTTCTCCTATATGGATATATGCAGTTGAAACTCTAAATCAAACACGGTTTGTTCTAACACTTTGAAACTTGGCACAATAAAGTAGTTCTAAGTTCTATCTCTATGCTTTGATTCCTATTGATGTAGCCCCAAGCGGAGACTTACGAAAATCACTTAGATAGAAAGGGGTTGCCAAGCTTCCAATAAACTACGAGTTCCCTAAAATCTTAGAAAACATTTTTACACCCAATCTTGATGATACTTTCAGGTAATGATCAGTCCACCAATCCCACTTACTTCACCATATTTCGTTCTTCTAGGTAAAAACGTTTGTTTACAATAACCGTTTTCATTTTTAGGTTTCACTCCGTTTTCTCCTATATGGATATATGCAGTTGAAACTCTAAATCAAACAAGGTTTGTGCTAACACTTTGAAACTTGGCACAATAAAGTAGTTCAAAGTTCTATCTCTATGCTTTGATTTCTATTGATGTAGCCCCAAGCAGAGACTTACGAAAATCACCTACATAGAAAGGGATTGCCAAGCTTCAAATAAACTACGAGATTCCTGGAACCTCAGCAAATATTTTTTCACTCAATCTTGATGATACGTTCAGGTAATGATCACTTCACCAATCCCACTTACCTAACCAAATGTCGTTCTTCTAGGTAAAACCGTTCAATTGCAATAACCGTTTTATTTTTAGGTTTCACTCTGTTTTCTCCTGTATGGATATATGCATTGTGAGCTCTAAATTAAACACGGTTTGTGCTAGCTCTTTGAAACATGGCACAATAAAGTAGTTCCAAGTTCTATTTCTATTCTTTGATTCCTCTTGATGTAGCCCCAAGCAGAGACTGACGAAAATCACTTACGTAGAGAGGGGTTGCCAAGCTTCCAAAAAACTAAGAGATTTCTGAAATCTCAGCAAACATTTTTTCACCCAATCTTGATGATAATTTCAGGTAATGATCAGTCCACCAATGCCACTTGGCTCACCAAATTTTGTTTTTCTAGGTAAACCCGTTTGTTTGCTGTAACCTTTTAATTTTGAGGTTTCACTCTCTTTTCTCCTATAGGGATACATTCAGTTGAAACACTAAATAAATCACGGTTTGTGATAGCTTTTTGAAACTTGGCACAATAAAGTAGTTCCAAGTTCTATCTCTATGCTTTGATTTCTATTTATAGAGCCTCAAGCAGAGACTGACGAAAATCACTTAAATCGAAAGGGGTTGCCAAGCTTCCAAAAAACTACGAGATTCCTGAAATCTCAGCAAACATTTTTTAAACCAATCTTGATAATACTTACAGGTAATGATCAGTCCCCCAATGCCACTTGGCTCACCAATTTTCATTCTTCTAGGTAAACCTGTTCGTTTGCAGTAACCTTCTCATTTCGAGATTTTACGCTCTTTTCTCCTATAGGGATACATTGAGTGAAACACTAAATCAAACACAGTTTGTGATAGCTTTTTGAAACTTGGCACAATAAAGTAGTTCAAAGTTCTATCTCTATGCTTTGATTTCTATTTATGGAGCCTCAAGCAGAGACTGACGTAAGTCACTTACATAAAAAGGGCTGCCAAGCTTCCAAAAACTACGAGTTTCCTGAAATCTCAGCAAACATTTTTTCAACCAATCTTGATGATACTTTCAGGTAATGATCAGTCCACCAATCCCACTTGAGTCACCAAATTTTGTTCTGCTAGGTTAAATCGTTTGTTTGCAGTAACCATTTTCTTTTTGAGTTTTTACTCTCTTTTCTCCTATAGGGATACATTCTGTTGAAACACTAAATCAAACACCGTTTGTGCCAGCTCTTTGAAACTTGGCATAATAAAGTACTTCCAAGTTATCTCTCTATGCTTTGATTCCTACTGATGTAGCCCCAAGCAAAGACTGACGAAAATCACTTACATTGAAAGGGTTTGCCAAGCTTCCAAAAAACTACGAGATTCCTTCAATCTCAGTAAATATTTTTTCACCCAATGTTGATGATACTTTCAGGTAATGAGCAGTTTACCAATTTCACTTACCTCACCAAATTTAGTTCTTCCAGGTGAAACTGTTCATTTGCAGTAACCGTTTTAATTTTTAGATTTCACTCTGTTTTCTCCTATATGAATACATGCAATTGGAACTCTAAATCAAACACGGTTTGTGCTAGCTCTTTGAAACATGGCACAATAAATTAGTTCCAAGACTTATCTCTATGCATTGATTTTTATTGTCGTAGCTCCAAGCAAAGACTGATGAAAATCACTTATATAAAGGTGTTGCAAACTTCCAAAAAACTATGAGATTTCTGAAATCTCAGGAAACATTTTTTCACCCAATCTTGATGATACTTTCAGGTAATGATCAGTCCATCAATTCCACTTACCTCACAAAATTTCGTTCTTCTAGGTAAAATTGTTTCTTCACAGTAACTGTTTTCATTTTTAGGTTTCACTCTGTTTTCTCCTATATGAATATATGCAGTTGAAACTCTAAGTTAAACACGGTTTGTGCTAGCTCTTTGAAACCTGGCACAATAAAGTAGTTCCAAGTTCTATTTCTATGCTTTGATTCCTCTTGATGTAGATTGAAGCAGAGACTGACGAAAATCACTTACATAGAAAGGGTTTGCCAAGCTTCCAAAAACCTAAGAGATTAATGAAATCTCAGCAAACATCCTTTTCACCCAATCTTGATGATACTTTCAGGTAATGATCAGTGCACCATTCTAACTTGCATCACCAAATTTCGATTTTCTAGGTTAAACCGTTCATTTGCAGTAACCGTGTTCATTTTGAGGTTTCATACTCTTTTCTGCTTTAGGGATACATTCAGTTGAAACACTAAATCGAACACAATTTGTGCTAGCTATTTGAAACTTGGCATAATAAGGTAGTTCCAAGTTCTGTCTCTATACTTTGATTCCTATTAATGTATCCCAATGCAGAGGATGACGAAAATCACTTCTAGAAACGGGTTGCCTAGCTTCCATAAAACTACGAATTTCCTGAAATCTCAGGAAACATTGTTACACCCAATCTTGATGATACTTTCAGGTAATGATAAGTACACCAATCCCACTTGGCTCACCAAATTTCGTTCTTCTAGGTAAAATCGTTCTTTTGAGTAACCGTTTTAATTTTTAGGTTTCACTCTGTTTTCTCCTATACGGATACATGCAGTTGGAACTCTAAATCAAACACGGTTTGTTCTAGCTCTTTCAAACTTGTGATAATAAAGTAGTTTCAAGATCTATCTCTATGCTTTGATTCCTATTGATGTAGTCCCAAGCAGAGACTGAAGAAAATCACATACATTGAAAGGGGTTGCAAGCTTTAAATTAATTACGAGTTTCCTGAAACCTCAGCAAATATTTTTTTACCCAATCTTGGTGATACATTCAGGAAATGATCAGTCTACCAATCACACTAGGGTCACAAAATTTCGTTCTTCTAGGTTGAACCGTTTGTTTGCAGTAACCGTTTTCATTTTGAGGTTTCACTCTGTTTTCTCCTATGTGGATATATGCAGTTAAAACACTAAATCAAACACAGTTTGTACTAGATCTTTGACACTTGGCATAATAAAGTAGTTCCAAGTTCTATCTCCATGCTTTGATTCCTATTGATGTAGCCCAAAGCAGAGACTGACGAAAATTACTTACATTGAAAGGGGTTGCCAAGCTTCCAAAAAAATACGAGTTTCCTGAAATCTCAGAAGACATTTTTTCACCCAATCTTGATGATACTTTCAGGAAATGATCAGTCCACCAATCACATTAGGCTCACCAAATTTTGTTGTTCTAGGTTAAACCGTTCGTATGCAGTAACTGTTTTCATTTTTAGGTTTAACTAACTTTTCTCCTATATGGATACATGCAGTTGGAACTCTAAATAAAGCACGGTTTGTGCTACCTCTTTGAAACTTGGCATAATAAATTAGTTCCAAGTTCTATCTCAATGATTCGATTTCTATTTATGTAGACCCAAGTAGAGACTGATGAAAATCACTTACATTGAAAGGGGTAGCCAAGCTTCCAAAAAACTACGAGTTTCCTGAAATCTAAGCAAACTTTTTTGCACCCAATCTTGATGATACATTCAGGTAATGATCAGTCCAAAAATCCCACTTACCTCACCAAATTTCGTTCTTCTAGGTAAAACCGTTCGTCTGCAGTAACCGTTTTAATTTTTAGGTTTCACTCTGTTTTCTCCTATATGGGTATATGCAGTTGGAACTCTAAATCAGAAATGGTCTGTTCTAGCTCTTTGAATCTTGGCACAATAAAGTAGTTCCGAGTTCTATCTCTACGCTTTGATTCCTATTGATATAGTCCCAAGCAGAGACTGACGAAAATCACTTACATTGAAAGTTTTTGCCAAGCTTCCAGAAAACTACTAGATTCCTGAAATCTCAGCAAATATTTTTTCACCCAATCTTGATGATACTTTCAGGTAATGATCAGCCTATCAGTCCGACTTGCCTCACTAAATTTTGTTCTTCTAGGTAAAACAGTTCGTTTACAGTAACCGTTTTCATTTTGAGGTTTCACTCTGTTTTCTCATATATGGATACATACATTTGGAACTCTAAATCAAACCCGGTTTGTGATAGCTCTTTGAAACATGGCATAATAAACTAGTTCCAAGTTCTCTCTCTATGCTTTGATTCCTACTGATGTAGGCCCAAGAAGAGACAGACAAAGAAAACTTACATTGAAAGGGGTAGCCAAGCTTCCAAAAAACTACGAGTGTCCTGAAATTTCAGCAAACATTTTTTCACCCAAACTTGATGATACTTTCAGGTCATGATCAGTCCACCAATCTCACTTGGCTCACCAAATTTCTTTCTTCTAGGTTAAACAGTTCGTTTGCAGTAATCGTTTTCATTTTGAGATTTCACTCTGTTTTCTCCTATGTGGATACATGCAGTTGGAAATCTAAATAAAACACGGTTTGCGCTAACTTTTTGAAACTTGGCATAATAAAGTAGTTTTAAGTTCTATCTCTATGCTTTGATTCCTATTGATGTAGCCCCAAGCAGAGAGTGACGAAAATCACTTACATAGAAGGGATGGCCAAGCTTTCAAAAAACTACGAGTTTCCTGAAATCTCAGCAAACATTTTTACATTTAATCTTGATGATAATTACAGGTAATGATAAGTCCACCAATTCCACTTGGGTCAACAAATTTTGTTCTTCTAGGTTTAACAGTTCCTTTGCAGTAACCGTTTTCATTTTTGGTATTCACTCTGTTTACTCCTATATGGATATATGCATTTGGAACTCTAAATCAAACACGGTTTTTGCTAGCTCTTTGAAACTTGGCAGAATAAATTCGTTCGAAGTTCTGTCTCTATGCTTTGATTCCTATTGATCTAGCCCCAAACGGAGAATGATGAAAATCACTTATACAATGGTGTTGCCTAGCTTCCAAAAAACTATGAGATTCCTGAAATCTCAGCACACATTTTTTAACCAAATCTTGATGATACTTTCAGGTAATGATCAGTCCACCAATTCCACTTGGCTCACCAAATTTCGTTCTTCTAGGTGAAACCGTTCTTTTGCAGTAACCGTTTTCATTTTTAGGTTTCACTCTGTTTTCTTCTATATGGATATATGCAATTGGAACTCTAAATCAAATACGGTTTGTGCTAGCTCTTTGAAACTTGGTTCAATAATGTAGTTCCAAGTTTGATCTCTATGCTTTGATTCTTATTGTTGTAGCCCCCAGCAGAGAATGACAAAAATCACTTGCATAAAAAGGGGTTGCCTAGCTTCCAGAAAACTACGAGATTCCTGAAATCTCAGCAAACATTTTTTATTCCAATTTTGATGATACTTTCAGGTAATGATAAGTTCACCATTCCCACTTGGCTCACCAAACTTAGTTCTTTTAGGTAAAACCGTTCGTTTGTAGTAGTCGTTTTTATTTTTAGGTTCACACTGTTTTCTTCTATATGGATATATGCAGATGAAACTGTAAACAAAACACAGTTTGTGCTAGCTGTTTGAAACTTGGCACAATAAAGTAGTTCCAAGTTCTAACTCTCTGCTTTTATTCCTATTGATCTAGCCCCAAGCAAAGACTGACAAAAATCACTTATATAGAAAGGAATTGCCAAGCTTCCAAAAAACTACGAGATTTCTGAAATCTCTGCAAACATTTTTTCACCCAATCTTGATAATACTTTCAGATAATGATCAGTTCACCAATTCCACTTACCACACCAAATTTCTTTCTTCCATGTAAAACGGTTCGTTTGCAGTAACTGTTTTTATTTTTAGGTTTCACTCTCTTTTCTCCTATATGGATACATGAAGATGGAAGTCTAAATCAAACACGGTTTGTGCTAGCTATTTGAAACTTGGCATAATAAAGTAGTTCCAAGTTCTATCTCTATGCTTTGATTCCTATTAATGTATCCCCAAGCAGAGGCTGACGAAAATTACTTTTAGAAAGGGGTTGCCTAGCTTCCAAAAAACTATGAGTTTCCTGAAATCTCAGCAAGCATTTTTTCACTCTTTCTTTGTAATACTTTCAGGTAATAATCAGGAGACCATTCTCACTTACCTCACCAAATTTTGTTTATTCTAGGTAAAGCCGTTCGTTAGCAGTAACCATTTTCATTTTTAGATTTCACTCTGTTTCCTCCTACATAAATACATGCAGTTGGAACTCTAAATCAAACACGGTTTGTGCTAGTTCTTTGAAACATAATAGAATAAAATAGTTTCGAGTTCTATCTCTATGCTTTGATTCGTATTGATGTAGCCCCAAGCAGACACTGACGAAAATCACTTATATTAAAAGGAGTTGCCAAGCATCCAAAAAAACTACGAGTTTCCTGAAATCTCAACAAACATTTTTTCACCCAATCTTGATGATACTTTCATGTAATGATCAATTCACAAATCCCACTTTGCTCACCAAATTTCGTTCTTCTAGGTAAAACCGTTTGTTTACAGTAACCGTTTTCACTTTTAGGTTTCACTCTGTTTTCTCCTATATGGATGCATGCATTTGGAACTCTAAATCACACACGGTTTTTGCTAGCTCTTTAAAACTTGGCATAATAAAGTAGTTCCAAGTTCTATCTCTATGCTTTGATTTCTATTGATGTAGCCCCAAGAAGAGAATGACAAAAATCACTTCTACAAAGGGGTTGACTAGTCCAAAAAAATATGCGTTTCCTGAAATCTCAGGAAATATTTTTTCACCCAATCTTGATGATACTTTCAGGTAATGATCAGTCCACCAGTCCCACTTATCTTACCAAATTACGTTCTTCTAGGTAAAACCATTTGTTTGCAGTAACCATTTTCATTTTTAGGTTTCACTCTCTTTTCCTATATAGATACCTGCAATTGGAAATTTAAATCAAACACGGTTTGTGGTAGCTCTTTGAAACTTGGCATAATAATGAAGTTTCAAGTTTTATCTCTAAGTTTTGATTCCTATTAATGTAGCCCCAAGCAGAGACTGACGAAAATCACTTCTAGAATGGGTTTGCCTAGCCCCCAAAAATATGAGTTTCTTGAAATCTCAGCAATTATTTTTTCACCCAATCTTGATGATACTTTCAGGTAATGATCAGTCCACCAATCCCACTTCACTCACCAAGTTTCGTTCTTCTAGGTAAAACCACTCGTTTGTAGTAACAGTTTTTATTTTTAGGTTTAACTCTGTTTTCTGCTAAATGGATACATGCAGTTAGAACTCTAAACCAAACACAGTTTGTGCTAGCTCTTTGAAACTTGGCATAATAAAGCAGTTGCAAGTTCTATCTCTATGCTTTCATTCATACTGATGTAGCCCGAAGCAGAGACTGTCGAAAATCACTTATTTTGAAAGGGGTTGCCAAGCTTCCAAAAAAACTACGAGTTTATTGAAATCTCAGGAAACATTTTTTCACCCATTCTTGATGATACTTGCAGGTAATGATCAGTCCACCAATCCCACTTACCTCTCCAAATTTTGTTCTTCTAGGTAAAGCCGTTCGTTTACAGTAACCGTTTTCATTTTTAGGTTTCACTTTGTTTTCTACCTTATGGATATATGCAGTTGGAACTCTAAATCAAACACAATTTGTGCTAGCTCTTTGAAACTTGGCATAATAAAGCAGCTCCAAGTTCTATCTGTTTACTCTGATTTCTATTGATGTAGCCGCAAGCAGAGACTGACGAAAATCACTTACATTGAAAGGGGTTACCAAGCTTCCAAAAAACTACAAGTTTCCTGAAATCTCAGGAAACATTTTTTCACCCAATGTTGATGATACTTTCAGGTGTTGATCAGTGGATCAATCGCACTTGGCTCACCAAATTTTTTTTTTCTAGGTTAAATGGTTCGTTTGCAGTAACCGTTTTCATTTTGAGATTTCACTGTGTTCTCCTATATGGATACATGCAGTTGGAACTCTAAATCAAACACAGTTTGTGCTAGCTTTTTGAAACTTGGCACAATAATGTAGTTCCAAGTTTTGTCTCTATTCTTTGATTCCTATTGATGTAGCACAAAGCGGAGACTGACGAAAATCACTCAAATTAAAAGGGGTTGCCAATCTTCAAAATACTACGAGATCCCTGAAATCCCAGCTAACATTTTTTCACCCAATTTTGATGATACTTTCAGGTAATGATCAGTCCACCAATGCCACTTACTGAACCAAATTTCATTCTACTAGGTAAAACCGTTCGTTTACAGTAACCGTTTTCGTTTTTAAGTTTCACTCAGTTTTCTTCTATATGGATACATGTAGTTGGAACTCTTAATCAAAGAAGGTTTTTGCTAGCTCTTTGAAACTTGGCATAAAAAAGAAGTTCGAAGTTCTATCACTATGCTTTGATTCCTATTGATGTAGCCCCAAGCAGAGACTGACGAAAATCACTTATATCGAAAGGGGTTGCCAATCTTCCAAAAAACTACGAATTTTCTGAAATCTCAGCAAACATTTTTTCACCCAGTCTTGATGATACTTTCAGAAATGATCAGTCCACCAATCCTAATTACCTCACCAAATATCTTTCTTCAAGGTAAAACCGTTCATTTGCAGTTACCCTTTTCATTTTTAGCTTTCACTCTGTTTTCTCCTATATGTATAGATGCATTTGCAACTCTAAATCAAACACGCTTTGTGCTAGCACAACAAAACTTGGCACAATAAAGTAGTTTCGAGTTCTATCTCTATGCTTTGATTCCTATTGATGTAATCCTGGCAGAGACTGATGAAAATCACTTATAAAAAGGGGTTTCCTAGCTTTTAAAAAACTACGAGTTTCCTGAAATCTCAGCAAACATTTGTTCACCCAATCTTGATGATACTTTCAGGTAATGATAAGTCCACCAATCCCACTTACCTCACCAAATTTCTTTTTTCTAGGTAAAACCGTTCGTTTGCAGTTACCCTTTTCATTTTTAGCTTTCACTCTGTTTTCTCCTATATGGATACATGCGTTTGGAACTTAAATCAAACAACCTTTGTGCTAGCTAAATGAAACTTGGCACAATAACGTAGTTTCGAGTTCTATCTCTATGCTTTGATTCCTATTGATGTAGCCCCAGCTAAGACTGACGAAAATCACTTATACAAAGGGGTTTCTTAGCTTTTAAAAAACTACGAGTTTCCTGAAATTTCAGCAAACTTTTGTTCACCCAATCTTGATGATACTTTTAGGTAATGATGCGTCCACCAATCTCACTTTCCTCACCGAATTTCGTTCATCTAGGTAAAACCGTTCATTTGCAGTAACCGTATTCATTTTGAGGTTTCACTCTGTTTACTCCTATATGGATACATGCAGTGGAAACTCTAAATCAAACACCGTTTGTTCTAGCTCTTTGAATCGTGGCATAATATCGAAGTTCCAAGTTCTATCTATCTCTGTGCTTTGATTTCTATTGATGTAGCCCCACGCAGAGACTGACGAAAATCACTTACATTGAAAGGGGTTGCCAAGCTTCCAAAAACCTATGAGTTTCCTGAAATCTCAGGAAATATTTTTTCACCCAATCTTGATGATACTTTCAGGTAATAATCAGTCCACCAATCCCACTTACCTCACAAAATTTCGTTCTTCTAGGTATAACCATTCGTTTGCAGTAAAAGTGTTCATTTTTAGGTTTTACTCTCTTTTCTCCTATATGGATACATGCAATAGGAACTCTAAATCTAAAACGGTTTTTGCTAGATTTTTTAAACTTGGCATAATATTGTAGTTCCAAGTTGTATCTCTATGCTTTGATTCATATTGATGTAGCCGCAAGCAGAGACTGACGAAAATCACTTATATTGAAAGGGGTTGCCAAGCTACCAAAAAACTACCAGTTTTCTGAAATCTCAGCAAATATTTTTTCACCCAATCTTGATGTTACTTTCAGGTAATGATCTGTCCACGATTCCCACTTACCTCACCAAATTTCGTTCTTCTAGGTAGAACCGTTCGTTTGCAGTAACCGTTTATATTTTTAGGTTTCACTCTGTTTTCTCCTATATGGATACATGCATTTGGGACTCTAAATCAAACACGGTTTGTGATAGCTTTTTGAAACTTGGCACAATAAAGTAGTTTCAAGTTATATCTCTATGCTTTGATTCCTATTGATGCAGCCCCAAGCAGAGACTGAAGAAAATCACTTACATAGAAAGGGGTTGCCAAGCTTCTAACAAACTACGAGTTTCCTGAAATCTCAGCTATCATTTTTTCACCCAATCTTGATGATACTTTCAGGTACTGATCAGTCTACCAATCCCACTTGGGTCAGCAAATTTCGTTCTACTAGGTAAAACCGTTCGTTTACAGTAACCGTTTTCGTTTTTAAGTTTCACTGTTTTCTTCTATATGGATACATGCAGTTGGAACTCTAAATCAAACACGGTTTTTGCTAGCTCTGTGGAACTTGGCATAATAATGAAGTTCGAAGTTCTATCTCTATGCTTTGATTCCTATTGATGTAGACCCAACCAGAGACTGATGAAAATCACTTATATCGAAAGGGGTTGCCAATCTTCTAAAAAGCTACGAGTTTTCTGAAATCTCAGCAAACATTTTTTCACCCAATCTTGATGATACTTTCAGAAATGATCAGTCCACCAATCCCAATTACCTCATCAAATTTCTTTCTTCTAGGTAAAACCGTTTGTTTGCAGTTACCCTTTTCATTTTGAGGTTTCACTCTGTTTTCTCCTATATGGATACATGCGTTTGGAACTCTAAATCAAACACGCTTTGTGCTAGCTCAACGAAACTTGGCACAATAAAGTAGTTTCGAGTTCTATCTCTATGCTTTGATTCCTATTGATGTAACCCCAGCAGAGACTGACGAACATCACTTATACAAAGGGGTTTCCTAGCTTTTAAAAAACTAGGAGTTTCCTGAAATCTCAGCAAACATTTGTTTACCCAATCTTGATGATACTTTCAGGTAATGATCAGTCCACCAATCTCACTTACCTCACCAAATTTCTTTCTTCTAGGTAAAACCGTTCGTTTGCAGTTACCCTTTTCATTTTTAGCTTTCACTCTGTTTTCTCCTATATGGATACATGTGTTTGCAACTCTAAATCAAACACGCTTTGTGCTAGCTCAATGAAACTTGGCACAATAAAGTAGTTTTGAGTTCTATCTCTATGCTTTGATTCCTATTGATGTAGCCCCAGCAGAGACTGATGAAAATCACTTATACAAAGGGGTTTCCTAGCTTTTAAAAAACTACGAGTTTCCTGAAATTTTAGCAAACATTTGTTCACCCAATCTTGATGATACTTTCAGGTAATGATCAGTTCACCAATCCCACTTTCCTCACCGAATTTCGTTCTTCTAGGTAAAACCGTTCATTTGCAGTAACCGTTTTCATTTTGAGGTTTCACTCTGTTTACTCCTATATGGATACATGCAGTGGGAACTCTAAATCAAACACCGTTTGTTCTAGGTCTTTGAATCATGGCATAATATCGACGTTCCAAGTTCTATCTCTGTGCTTTGATTCCTATTGATGTAGCCCCAAGCAGAGACTGACGAAAATCACTTACATTGAAAGGTGTTGCCAAGCTTCCAAAAACCTACGAGTTTCCTGACATCTCAGGAAATATTTTTTTCACCCAATCTTGATGATACTTTCAGATAATGATCAGTCCACCAATCCCACTTTCATCACCAAATTTCGTTCTTCTAGGTAAAACTGTTTGTTTATAGTAACCGTTTTCATTTCAGGTTTCACTTTGTTTTCTCCGATATGGATATATGCATTTGGAACTCTAAATCAAACATGGTTTGTGCTAGCTCTTTGAAATTTGGCACAATAAAGTAGTTTCAAGTTCTTTCTCTATGCTTTGATTCCTATTGTTGTAGCCCCAAGCAGAGACTGACGAAAATCACTTATATAGAAAGGGGTTGCCAAGCTTTCAAAAAACTACGATTTTCCTGAATCTCAGGGAACATTTTTTTCACCAAATTTTGATGATATTTTCAGGTAATGATCAGTCCACCAATCCCACTTACCTCACCAAATTTCGTTCTTCTAGGTAAAACCGTTCGTTTGCAGTTACCGTTTTTTTTTTTCTTTTTTTTTTTTGCTAATAATTTATTTTATTTCTAGCTTAAAGATAATGTGTAAACTAATTATCACCATTTTCTTGGCTGGATCCAAACTTCATACATATTTTCAGTTCAGCTAACACCTGGGCCAGAGATTTTCAGGTATTGGTGAGCAAAATATCACCTGGGAGCTTGTTAAAATACAGTCATCCAGTAGAATAAAATGGGCTTAACTTTCCTATGTTCATATATGAATATATCACTAGTGTAACTCCACATCATGTACAACTACAAGAATGGGAAGTTGTATTCTTTTTTTTATTGTTGGTCGTTCAAAACATTACACAGTTCTTAATACATCATATTTCACAGTTTGATTCAAGCAAGTTATGAACTCCCAACTTTACCCCGTATACAGATTGCTGTATCACATCAGTTACCCTTCCATTGATTGACATATTGCCTTTCTAGTGTCTGATGTATTCTGCTGTCAGTCCTATTTTCTACTATCTCCCCTTTCCTCTCCTCCCCTCCCCTTTTCTCTCTCTACCCTTTCTACTGTAAATCATTTCTTCCTTTTGTATTATCTTGTCTTACCCCTCCTTTCCTCTTATATATCATTTTGTATCACCCTGAGGATCGCCTTCCATTTCCATGGGATTTCCCTTCTCACTCCCTTTCCTTCCCACCCCTCATCCCTTCTTAATGTAAATTTACTTCTCAAGCTCTTCGTCCCTACCCTGTCCTTGTTTACTCCCCTTATATCAAAGGGGTCATTTGGTATTTGTTTTTTAACAATTGACTACCTTCACTTAGCATAAACTGCTCTAATGCCATCCATTTCTCTCCAAATTCTATGATTTTGTCTTTTCTTAATGCAGAGTAATACTCCATAGTGTATAAATGCCACAATTTTTGTCCATTCATCTATTGAAGGGCATCTAGGTTGGTTCCACAATCTTGCTATTGTGAATTGTGCTGCTATGAACATCGATGCAGCAGTGTCCCTGTAGCATGCTCTTTTTATGTCTTTAGGGAATAGACCAAGAAGGAATAGCTGGGTCAAATGGTGGTTCCATTCCCAACTTTTCAAGAAATCTCCATAATGCTTTCTAAATTGGCTGCACCAATTTGCAGTCCCACCAGCAATGAACAAGAGTGCCCTTTTCCCCGCATCCTCTCCAGCACTTATTGTTGTTTGACTTCCTAATGGCTGCCAATATTACTGGAGTGAGATGGTATCTTAGGGTAGTTGTGATTTGCATTTCTCTGACTGCTAGCGATGGTGAGCATTTTTTCATGTACTTATTGATTGATTGTATGTCCTCCTCTGAGAAGTGTCTGTTCAGGTCCTTGGCCCATTTATTGATTGGGTTATTTGTTATCTTATTGTCTAATTTTTTTTAGTTCTTTGTATATTCTTGTTATTAGGGCTCTATCTGAAGTGTGTGGATTAAAGATTTGTTCCCAGGATGTAAACTCCCTGTTTATCTCTCTTATTGTTTCTTTTGCTGAGAAAAAACTTTTTAGTTTGAGTAAGTCCCATTTGTTGATTCTAGTTGTTAACTCTTGCATTATGGGTGTCCTATTGAGGAATTTGGGGCCCGATCCCACAGTATGTACATCATAACTAACTTTTTCTTCTATCAGATGCCGTGTCTCTGATTTAATATCAAGCTCCTTGATCCATTTTGAGTTAACTTTTGTGCATGGCGAGAGATAGGGATTCAGATTCATTTTGATGCAAATGGATTTCCAATTTTCCCAGCACCATTTGTTGAAGATGCTATCCTTCCTCCATTGCATGCTTTTAGCCCCTTTATCAAATATAAGATAGTTGTAGTTTTGTGGATTGGTTACTGTGTCATCTATTCTGTACCATTGGTCCACCCACCTGTTTTGGTACCAGTACCATGCTGTTTTTGTTACTATTCCTCTGTAGTATAGTTTGAAGTCTGGTATCACTATACCGCCTGATTCATACTTCCAGCTTAGCATTGTTTTCGCTATTCTGGGTCTTTTATTATTCCATATGAATTTCATGATTCTTTTATCTATTTCTACAAGAAATGCTGTTGGGATTTTGATTGGTATTGCATTGAACTTATAGAGAACTTTTGGTAATATCGCCATTTTGATGTTGTTAGTTCTGCCTATCCATGAGCAGGGTATATTTTTTCATCTTCTAAGGTCTTCTTCTATATCTTTCTTTAGGGTTCTGTAATTTTCATTATATAAATATTTCACATCTTTTATTAGGTTGATTCCCAAGTATTTTATTTTTTGGGGGATATTGTGAATGGAGAAGTTGTCCTCATTTCCGTTTCAGAGGATTTGTCGCTGATATACAGGAATGCCTTTGATTTATGCGTGTTGATCTTATATCCTGCCACTTTGCTGAATTCATTTATTAGCTCTAATAGCTTCTTTGTAGACCCTTTTGGGTCTGCTAGGTATAGGATCATATCATCTGCAAATAGTGATAATTTAACTTGTTTTCCTATTTTTATGCCTTTAATTTCTTTCGTCTGTCTAATTGCTCTGGCCAGTGTTTCGAAGACTATGTTGAACAGAAGTGGTGAGAGAGGGCATCCCTGTCTTGTACCAGATCTTAGAGGAAATGCCTTCAATTTTTCTCCATTCAGAATGATGCTGGCCTGTGGCTTATCATAGATTGCTTTTACAATGTTGAGGTATGTTCCAGTTATCCCTAATTTTTCTAGAGTTTTAAACATAAAGGGATGCTGTACTTTGTCAAATGCTCTTTCTGCATCTATCGAGATGATCATATGGTTCTTATTTTTAAGTCTATTGATGTGGTGAATAACATTTATTGATTTCCATATATTGAACCAGCCTTGCATCCCAGGCATGAATCCTACTTGATCATGGTGTATAATTTTTTTGATATGTATTTGAATCCGATTCGCCAGAATTTTATTGAGGATTTCTGCGTCAAGGTTCATTAGAGATATTGGTCTGTAGTTTTCTTTCTTTGAAGTGTCTTTGTCTGGTTTCAGAATCAGGGTGATGTTGGCCTCGTAGAATGAATTTGGAAGTTCTTCCTCTTTTTCTAATTCCTGAAATAGCTTGGAAAGTATTGGTGTTAGTTCCTCTTTAAAGGTTTTGTAAAACTCTGGTGTATACCCATCCAGTCCTGGGCTTTTCTTAGTTGGTAATCTTTTAATGGATTCTTCTTTTTCTTCTATTGTTATTGGTCTGTTTAGGTTGTCTATATCCTCCTGACTCAATCTGGGAAGATAATAAGACTTAAGAAATTTATCTATGCCTTAGCTATCTTCTATTTTATTGGAGTATAAAGATTCAAAATAATTTCTGATTATCTTCTGTATTTCTGAAGTGTCTGTTGTGATATTGCCTTTTTCATCCCGTATGTTAGTACTTTGAGTTCTCTTTCTTTTTCTCTTTGTTAGCATGGCTAAGGGTCTGTCAATTTTATTTATTTTTTCAAAGAACCAACTTTTAGTTTTGTCAATTTTTCAATTGTTTCTTTTGCTTCAATTTCATTAATGTCAGCTCTGATTTTAATTATTTCTTGCCTTCTACTTCTTTTGCTGTTGTTTTGCTCTTCTTTTTCTAGGATTTTGAGATGAAGTATGAGATCATTTATTCGTTGGTTTTTTCTTATTTTGAGGAATGAACTCCAAGCAATGAATTTTTCTCTTAGAACTGCTTTCAATGTGTCCCATAGATTCCAATATGTTGTGTCTGTGTTTTCATTTAACTCTAGGAAGTTTTTAATTTCCTCCTTGATTTCTTCTAAAACCCATTGATCATTCAGCAACCTATTGTTCATTCTCCAAGTGATGCTTGATTTTTCCTTCTTTCTTTTATCATTGATTTTCAGTTTTATTCCATTATGATCAGATAAGATGCATGGTATTATCTCTACCCCTTTAAATTGTCTAAGAGATGCCCTGTGACATAATATATGGTCTATTATTGAGAAGGTTCCATGTGCTGCTGAGAAAAAGGTGTAACTACTTGATGTTGGGTGGTATAGTCTATATATGTCAATTAAGTCTAGGTTGTTAATTGTGTTATTGAGTTCTATAGTTTCCTTATTTAACTTTTGTTTGGAACATCTGTCCAGTGGTGAGAGAAGTGTGTTGAAGTCTCCCATGATTATTGTATGGTGGTCTATTAGACTCTTAAACTTGAGAAGAGTTTGCTTGATGAACACAGCTGCACCATTATTTTGGGCATATATATTTATGATTGTTATGTCTTGTTGGTTTATGGTTCCCTTGAGCAGTATGAAGTGTCCTTCTTTGTCCCTTTTTATTAACTTTGGCTTGAAATCTATTTTATTAGATATGAGTATGGACACTCCTGCTTGTTTCTGCAGTCCATATGAGTGGTATGATTTTTCCCAACCTTTCACCTTCAGTCTATGAATATGTTTTCCTATCAGATGCATCTCCTGTAGGCAGCATATTGTTGGGTCTTGTTTTGTGATCCATTCTACTAGCCTGTGTCTCTTTATTGGTGAGTTTAAGCCATTAACATTTAGGGTTATTATTGAGATATGGTTTGTTCTTCTAGTCATATTTGTTTATTGATGTTACTAAACCTGATTTATTATCCTCTTTGACTACTTTCCCCCCTTTACTGTCCTACCTCCCATTGTTGGTTTTCAATGTTATTGTCCATTTCCTCTTCCTGTAATGTTTTGCCAAAGATTTCTTTAAGAGATGGTTTTCTAGCTGTGAATTCTTTTAACTTTTGTTTATCGTGGAAGGTTTTAATTTCATCTTCTATCCTGAAGCTTAATTTCGCCGGATACACGATTCTTGGTTGGAACCCATTTTCTTTCAGTGTTTGAAATATGTTATTCCAGGATCTTCTAGCTTTCAGAGTTTGTGTTGAGAGATCAACTGTTATCCTGATTGGTTTGCCCCTAAATGTAATCTGCTTTCTTTCTCTTGCTGCTTTTAAAATTCTCTTCTAATTCTGTATGTTGGAAATCTTCATTATAATGTGTCTAGGTGTGGATCTCTTATGATTTTGCACATTTGGCGTCCTGTAGGCTTCTAGGATTTGGGATTCTGTCTCATTCTTCAAGTCTGGGAAGTTTTCTCGTATTATTTCACTGAATAGACTGTTTATTTCTTTTGGTATGGAGCTATGTGCCTTCCTGTATCCCAATGACTCTTAAATTTGGTCTTTTGATTTTGTCCCATATCAATATGATGTTCTGCTCATGGTTTCTTAGCAGACTTGTTGAGCTGTCTATGTTCTTTTCCAGTTGAAATACTTTGTCTTCATTGTCTGATGTTCTCTCTTCTAAGTGATCTACTCTGCTGGTAGTATTCTCAATTGAGTTTTGAAGTTGGTTTATTGATTCCTGCATTTCTAAGATTTCTATTTGTTTGTTTATTATTACCTCTATCTCCCTGTGAAATTGATTTTTTACTTCCTGGATTTGTTTGTCAATGTGATCTTTCATTATCTGATTTTGCTGTCTCATGTCTTTCTTGAGACTCCAGATCATCTGAAGCATATATATCCTGAAATCTTTATCTGACATTCCATCTGTTGCAGCTATTACCTCTTCTAAAGTTGAGTTGACCTGCATTGCTTGTGGTCCTTTCTTTCCTTGTCTTTTCATGCTGCTCACGTTTCTTTCTGCTTGGTGAAACTGTTGTGTTTATGAGATTTTCCCCCTAATTATTTATATTGCTCTTGTATAGTTGAAAAATCTCCCTTGCAGGGCGGGTAGTGGCTGTGCTCCTCCTCTAGTTGGGGTGATCTCAATACCACACTGGCGGGCCACTAGGCCTGCTCTGCCGGTTGTTCGCAGTTCTTCCCACACTGCGGGTGCGGGTGGCGGCTCTGCACTGCCCCCCCTCCAATTGTGGCGATATGACTACCACGCCCTCGGGTCGTTGGGCCTGATCCGAATGAGTACGGCTGCTCTGCTCTGCCCCTACTCCAATTGGAGTGACGTGTCTACCATGCTGGCAGGCCTCTAGGCCTGTTCTGCTGGTGGGTCTCAGGTCTGCCTGACTCTGGCAGTAGGGGGAGTTGAAAGTCGAGAGTACTTTGGTCCTTGCGGTCACGCCCAGGGAGAGATTTTGAAGTTTCCCAGTTGTTCGCCAGGTGGGCGGGGCTGTTAGCAGAGTCCCGAGAGCATGGCCATGTGCTGGGCCATGCGGGGACCCTTCTAGCTGAGTCGGGCCACCAGGAGCCACCTGAAGCGCGGGGCAGCTGTGTCTGCGTGGCTAAGATCCGGGCGGATGGTTTGGCTGTTCGCAGAGCGAGAGCAGGGCCTCCAGGAGAGCCGGTATGGCGGGGGCATTTGCCGGTTTGGGCTGCCACTCCGCTCCGGGCCACCGCTGCTTTTAGAAGCTGCTGGTGGCTGCGAGATTGGACCTTTGCACCCGCCAGAGAGGGCCACCTGTAGAGCCGGGAAGCTGCAGCTGCGTGGTAAGGAACTGGGCAGGTGTGGTGGCTGCTCCCAGAGCGAGCACTAGGCCTCCCAGGGGAGCCCAGATGGTGGAGGCCGACTGCCGGTTCAGGCGGGGTGGGCCAAGACGCTCCGGGTGTCCACCGCTTGAAAAAGCAGCTGCTGGCTGCAGGACTTGACTTCTGCACCCGTTGCGGGGCCTCCTGTCTTGCCGGGTAGCTGTGGCCGCGTGTTTAGGGACCGGGTGGGTGAGGTGCTCCAGGTGTCTGCCGCTTGTAAAAGCAGCTGCTGGCTGCAGGACTTTATTTCTGCACCCGCTGCGGGGCCACTTGTCTAGCCGGGTAGCTGTGGCCGTGTGTTTAGGGACCGGGTAGGTGACGCGGCTGTTCCCAGAGCAAGCACTAGGCCTCCCAGGGGAGCCCGGATGGCGGAGGCCGACTGCCAGTTTGGGCGGGGAGGGCCAAGTCGCTTCGAATGTCCGCTGCTTGTAAAAGTGGCTGCTGGTTGCAGGACTTGACTTCTGCACCCGCCGCGGGGCTACCTGTAGAGCCGGGTAGATGTGGCTGCGTGGTTAGGAACTGGGCGGATGAGGCGGCTGCTCCCAGAGCGAGAGCTAAGCCTCCCGGGGGAGCCGCTTGCCTGAGTGGCTGATGGCTGCGGGACTAGACCTCTGTGCCCGCGTGGCCGTCCAAGATCCACGTCTCTGGAAAAAACTGTCACTTCCAATAAACCTACCAGTTCATGGCAGCTCTCCTCTTAAAAGAATTATGCTGGAAGTTCCTCCATAGGTAGGCTGCCGCTGTTCCAATGGGTCTTTCTTATCCCATTAAAGTGGAGACGTTGGAATTCCTGCTTCCTCTCCGGCCGCCATGTTGGATCATCCTAATAGCTGTTCATATTCTACTATGTTTTGGTCAGGTTTTTCAATGCTGTGACTAAAAGACTTGACCAGCACAATTGTAGAGAAGGAAATGTTTATTTGAGGTGCTCACAGTTTCAGAGATCTCAGTCCATGGAAGGCTGGCTCTATTCCTTGCAGCTTCAGGTAAGGCAGAACATCATGGTAGAAGAGTGTGGCGAAGGGCAGCAGCTCTCACGGTGCTCAGGAAGCAGAGAGTGGGGAAGTTGTATTCTATCTATGTATGATAGGTCAAAATAAATTCTACTGCCATGTATAACTGGAGAAGTGCAGCTTCCTTCCAGTGGGAAAACCAGGGAGCTAGCAGACCCATCTATTTTAGATACATCATCAGCTTGAGTATGTCCCAAAAAGCAGAGGAAGTCAAAGCGGGGCTGGTATCCTCTTCTGATTCAATCAGACTGTGGCCCTGGAGGACACACAGACTTTGTGGAGCATTCACATGGCTGAATGAGAGGCCCTGAAGAGACTTGAGATTAGCAATGCATATACAAAACCCTGGAATTGTAGCGGGTGTGGTAACATATTCCTCTAATCCCAGCAACCCAGGAGGCCAAGACAAGAGGATCTTGAATTCAAAGCCAGCTTCAGCAACATAGCAAGGCCCTGTGCAACTCAGTGAGACCCTGTCTCTCAAAAAGGACACATTTCTTTCAGATAACAAGACACTTCACTGGACAGCCCAGGGGTCACCTCATGACAACTTGTGCAGGTCCTTCCTTTTGCCAGGTCATCCCTGAGTCTGCAGTTACCGTTTTAATTTTTAGGTTTTACTCTGTATTCTCCTATATAGATATATGCAGCTGGAAAGCTAAATCAAACACGGTTTGTGCTAGCTCTTTGAATCTTGGCACAATAAAGTAGTTCCATGTTCTATCTCTATGCTTTGATTCCTATTGATGTAGCCCCAAGCAGAGACTGACAAAAATCACTTACATAAAAAGGGGAAGCCAAGCTTCCAAAAATATATGAGTTTTCTGAAATCAAAGCAAACATTTTTAACCCAATCTTGATGGTACTTTCAAGTAATGATCAGTCCAAAAATCCCACTTTTCTCACCGAATTTAGTTCTTCTTGGTAAAACCGTTCGTTTGCAGTAACTGTTTTCATTTTTAAGTTTCACTCTGTTTACTCCTATGTGGATACATGCATTTGGAACTCAAAATCAAACACGGTTTGTGCTAGCTATTTGAAACGTGGCATAATAAAGAAGTTCCAAGTTTTATCTCTGTGCTTTGATTCCTATTGATGTAGCCCAAAGCAGAACCTGACAAAAATCACATACATTGAAAGGGGTTGCCAAGCTTCCATAAAACTACGAGTTTCCTGAAATCTCAGAAAACATTTTTTTTTACCCAATTTTGATGATCCTTTCAGGAAATGATCAGTCAATCAATCCCACTTGGCTCACCAAATTTTGTTCTTCTAGGTTAAACCGTTCGTTTGCAGTAACCATTTTCATTTTGAGGTTTCACTGTTTTCTCCTATATTAATACATGCAGTTGGAACTCTAAATAAAACACGGTTTGTGCTAGCTCTTTGACAATTGGCATAATAAAGTAGTTTCAATTTCTATCTCTATGCTTTGATTCTAATTGATGTAGCCCCAGGCAGAGACTGAAAAAATCACTTACATTGAAAGAGATTGCCAAGAATCCAAAAAACTACGAGATTCCTGAAATCTCAGCTAACATTTTTTCACCCAATCTTGATGATACTTTCAGGTAATGATCAGTACACCAATCCCACTTGGCTCGCCAAATTTCGTTCTTCTAGGTTAAACCTTTCGTTTGCAGTAACCGTTTTCATTTTGAGGTTTCACTCTGTTTTCTCCTATAGGGATACATGTATTTGGAACTCTAAATAAAACACGGTTTGTGCTAGCACTTTGAAACTTGACACAATAAAGCAGTTTCAAGTTCCTTCTCTATGGTTTGTTTGCTGTTGATGTAGCCCCAAGCAGAGACTGGCGAGAATCACTTTCATGGAAAGGGGTTGCCAAGCTTCTGAAAAACTACCAGTTTCCTGATATTTCAGCAAACAGTTTTTTCATCCAATCTTGATGATACTTTCAGGTAATAATCAGTTTACCAATCCCACTTTCCTCACCAAATTTCGTTCTTCTAGGTAAAACCGTTCGTTTGCAGTAACCTTTTACATTTTTAGGTTTCACTCTCTTTTCTCCAATATGGATGTATGCAGTTGGAACTCTAAATAAAACACGGTTTGTGCTAGCTCTTTGAAACTTGGCACAATACAGTAGTTCCAAGTTCTCTCTCTATGCTTTGATTCCTGTTGATGTAGCCCCAAGCAAAGACTGACGAAAATCACTTATATAAAGGGGTTGCCTAGCTTCCAAAAAACTACGAGTTTCCTGAAATCTCAGCAAACATTTTTTCACCCAATCTTGATGATACTTTAAAGTAATGATCAGTCCACCAATGCCACATGGCTTACCAAATGTCGTTCTGCTAGGTAAAACCGTTCGTTTGCAGTAACCGTTTTCATTTTGAGGTTTCATTCTGTTTTCTCCTATATGGATACATGCAGTTGAAACTCTAAATCAAACACTGTTATGTGCTACCTTTTGGAAACTTGGCATAATACAGTAGTTCCAAGTTCTATCTTTATGCTTTGATTCCTATTGATGTAGCCCCAAGCAGATACTGACAAAAATCACTTACATTGAAAGGGGTTGCCGAGCTTCCAAAAAACTACGGGTTTCCTGAAATCTCAGCAAACTTTTCTTCACCAAATCTTGATGATACTTTCAGGTAATGATCAGTCCACCATTCCCACTTGGCTCAGCAAATTTGGTTCTTCTAGGTAAAACCGTTTTTTTGCAGTAACTGTTTTCATTTTTAGGTTTTACTCTATTTTCTCCTATATGGATACATGCAGTTGGAACTCTAAATCAAACACGGTTTTGTGCTAGCTATTTGAAACGTGGCATAATACAGTAGTTCCAAGTTCTATCTTTATGCTTTGATTCCTATTAATGGAGCCCGAAGCAGATACTGACAAAAATCACTTACATTGAAAGGGTTTGCCAAGATTCCCATAAATTACGATTCCTGAAATCTCAGAAAACATTTTTTCACAAATCTTGATGATACTTTCAGGTAATGATCAGTCCACTAATACCATTTACCTCACCAAATTTCGTTCTTCTAGGTAAAACCGTTCGTTTGCAGTAACCTTTTTCATTTTGAGGTTTCACTCTGTTTTCTCCTATATGGATACATGCAGTTGGAACTCTAAATCAAACACGGTTTGTGCTAGCTCTTTGAAACTTGACATAATAAAGTCGTTCCAAGTTCTATTTTTATGCTTTGATTCCTATTGATGTACCTTAAGCAGAGACTGACGAAAATCACTTACAATGAATGGGTTGCCAAGCTTCCAAAAAACTACGAGTTTTCTAAAATCTCAGCAAACATTTTTTTCACCCAATCTTGATGATACTTTCACGTAATGATCAGTCCACCAATCCCACTTGGCTCACCAAATTTGGTTATTCTAGGTATATCCGTTCGTTTGCAGTAACCATTTTAATTTTTAGGTTTTACTCTGTTTTCTCTTATATGGATACATGCAGTTGGAACTCTAAATCAAACATGGGTTGTGCTGGCGCTTTGAAACTTGGCATAATACAGTAGTTACAAGTTCTATCCTTATGCTTTGATTCCTATTGTGTAGCCCCAAGCAGATACTGTCGAAAATCACTTATATTGAAAGGGGTTGCCGAGCTTCCAAAAAACTACGAGTTTCCTGAAATCTCAGCAAACATTTTTTAACCCAATCTTGATGATACTTTCAGGTAATGATCAGTCTACCAATCCAACTTGGCTCAAAAAATTTCATATTTCTAGGTTAAACCATTCCTTTACAGTAACCGTTTTCATTTTAAGGTTTCACTGTCTTTTCTCCTATAGGGGTACATGAAATTGGAACTCTAAATCAAACACGGTTTGTGCTAGCTCTTTAAAACTTGGCATAATAAAGTTGTTTTAAGATGTATCTCTATGCTTTGATTTCTATTGATGTAGCCCCAAGCAGAGACTGACGAAAATCACTTACATTAAAAGGGGTTTCCAAGCTTCCAAACAACTACGAGTTTCCTGAAATCTCAACAAACATTTTTTAACCCAATCTTGATGATACTTTCAGGTAATGATCAGTCCACCAATTCCACTTGGCTCAGTAAATTTTGTTCTTCTACATAAAAACCATTCGTTTGCAGTAACCGTTGTCATTTTTAGGTTTTACTCTGTTTCCTCCTATATGGATACATGCAGTTGGAACACTAAATTGAAGAAGGTTCTTGCTACCTTTTTGAAACTTGGCATAATAAAGTAGTTCCAAGTTCTATCTCGATGCTTTGATTCCTACTGATGTAGTCCCAAGCAGAGACTGACGAAAATCACTTACATTGAATGGGTTGCCAAGCTTCCCCAAAACTACGAGTTTCCTGAAATCTCAACAAACATTTTTATACCCAATCTTTATGATACTTATAGGTAGTGATCCGTCCACCAAACTCACTTGGCTCACCAAATTTGCTTCTTCTAAGTAAGACCATTTGTTTACAGTAACCGTTTGCACTTTTAGGTTTCAATCTGTCTTCTCCTATGTGGATACATCCTCTTGAAACTCTAAATCAAACACCGTTTGTGGTAGCTCTTTGAAACGTGGCATAATAAAGTAGTTCCAAGTTCTATCTCTATGCTTTGATTCCTATTCTTGTAGCCCCAAGAAGAGACTGACGAAAATCACTTATATTGAAAGGGGTTGCAAGCTTCCAAAAATCTACTAGTTTCCTGAAATCTCAGCAAACATTTTTTTTACCCAATTTTGATGATACTTTCAGGTAATGATCAGTCCACAATTCCCACTTATCTCACCAAATTTGGTTCTTCTAGGTAAAACAGTTTGTTTGCAGTAACTGTTTTCATTTTGAGGTTTCACTTTATTTTCTCCTAAATGGACACATGCAGTTGGAACTCTAAATCTAATGCTAGCTCTTTGAAACTTGACATAATAAAGTAGTTCCAAGTTGTATCTCTATGCTTTGATTCCTATTAATGTAGCCCCCAAGCAGAGACTGACGAAAAACACTTACATTGAAAAGGGTTTCCAAGCTTCCAAAAAACTGCAAGATTCCTGAAATCTCAGCAAACATTTTTTAACCCAGTCTTGATGATACTTTCAGGTTATGAGCAGTCAACCAATTCCACTTACCCAATAAAATTTTGTTTTTCTAGGTAAAACCGTTCATTTGCAGTAACCATTTTCATTTTTACGTTTCACTGTGTTTTCTCCTACATGGATACATTCAATTGAAACTCTGAATCAAACACAGTTGTGCTAGCTCTTTGAAACTTGAAAGAATAAAGTAGTTCCAAGTTCTATCTCTATGCTTTGATTCCTATTGATTTAGCCCCAAGCACAGATTGACGAAAAGCAATTACATAGAAATTGGTTGACCAGCTTCCAAAAAACTACGAGTTTCCTGAAATCTCAGGAAACATTTTTTCACCCAATCTTGATGATACTTTCAGGTAATGATCAGTCCAACAATCCCACTTGGCTCACCAAATTTTGTTTTTCCGGGTTAAACCATTCCTTTGCAGTAACCGTTTTTATTTTAAGTTTTCACTCTCTTTACTCCTATATGGATACATGCAATTGGAAGTCTAAATCAAACACGGTTTGTGCTAGCTCTTTGAAACTTGGCATAATAAAGTAGTTCCAAGGTCTATCTCTATGCTTTGATTCCTATTGATGTAGCCCCAAGAGGAGACTGACGAAAATAACTTACATTGAAAGAGGTTGCCAAGCTTCCAAAAAACTACAAAATTCCTGAAATCTCAGCAAACATTTTTTCAACCAATCTTGATGATACTTTCAGGTAATGATCAGTCCTCCAATCCCACTTACCTCACCAAGTTTCGTTCTTCTAGGTAAAACCGTTCGTTTACAGTAACCGTTTTCATTTTTATGTTTCACTCTGCTTACTCTTATATGAATATATGCAGTTGGAACTCTAAATCAAACACGGTTTGTGCTAGCTCTTTGAAACTTGAAACAATAAAGTAGTTCCAAGTTTTATCTCTATGCTTTGATTCTTATTGATGTAGCCTCAAGAAGAGTCTGACGAAAATCACTTACATAGAAAGACGTTGCCAAGCTTTCCAAAAACGACGAGTTTCCTGAAATCTCAGCAAACATTTTTTTCACCCAATCTTGATTAAACTTTCAGGTAATGATCAGTCCACCAATTCCACTTGGCTCACCAAATTTCGTAGTTCTAGGTTAATCTGTTCTTTTGCAGTAACTGTTTTCATTTTTAGGTTTCACTCTGTTTTCTCTTATATACATACATTGAGTTGGAACTCTAAATCAAACACAGTGTCTGCTAGCTTTTTGAAATTGGAACAATAAAGTATTTTTTATGTTCTATCTCTATGGTTTGTTTCCTATTGATGTAGGCCAAGCAGAGACTGATTAAATCACTTTCATTGAAAGAGGTTGCCACGCTCACAAAAAAACTACGATTATCCTGAAATCTCAGCAAATATTTTTACGCCCAATCTTGATGATACTTACACGTAATGATCAGTAAACCAAACCCACTTGGCTCACCAAATTTTGTTCTTCTAGGTTACACCGTTCATTTGCAGTAACCGTTTTCATTATTAGGTTTCACTCTGTTTTCTCCTATATGGATACATGTATTTAGAACTCTAAATCAAACACAGTTTGTGCTAGCTCTTTGAAACTTTGCACAATAAAGTAGTTCCGTGTTCTATCTCTATGGTTTGTTGCCTATTGATGTAGGCCAAGCAGAGACTTATTAAAATTACTTTCATTGAAAGTATTTGCCAAGCTTCCAAAAAACTACAAATTTGCTGAAATCTCAGCACACATTTTTTCACCCAATCTTGATTATGCCTTCAGGTAATGATCAGTCCACCAATCCCACTTGGCTCAACAAATTTGGTACTTTTAGGTAATACTGTTCTTTTGCAGTAACCATTTTCACTTTTAGGTTTCACTCTGTTTTCTACTATACGGATATGTGCTTTTGGAACTCTAAAAGAAACATGGTTTTTGCTAGCTCTTTGAAACTTGGCATAATAAAGTCGTTCTGAGTTCTAACTCTATGCTTGGATTTCTATTGTTTTAGCCCCCAGCAGAGACTGACGAAAATCACTTATATTAAAGGGGTTGCCAAGTTTCCAAAAAACTACGAGTTTCCTGAAATCTCAGAAAACATTTTTTCACCCAATCTTGATGATACTTTCAGGTAATGATCAGTCCACCAATCCCACTTGGCTCATCAAATTTCATTCTTCTAAGTAAAACCATTCGTTTGCAGTAACCATTTTCTTTTTTAGGTTTCACTCTGTTTTCTCCTCTATGGATACATGCTGTTGGAACTCTAAATCAAACACGGTTTTTGCTAGCTCTTTGAAATTTGGCATAATAAAGAAGTTGCAAGTACTATCTCTATGCTTTGATTCCTATTCACGTAGCCCCAAGCAGAGACTAACAAAAATCACTTACATTGAAAGTAGTTGCCAATTTTCCAAAAAACTACGAGTTTCGTGTAATCTCAGCAAATATTTTTTCACCCAATCTTGATAATACGATCAGGTCATGATTAGTCTATCAATCCCACTTGGCTCACCAATTTTGGTTCTTCTAGGTAAAACCGTTTGTTTGCAGTATCCCTTTTCATTTTTAGGTTTCACTCTGTTTTGTCCTATTCAGATACAAGGAGTTAAAACTCTAAATCAAACACGGTTTGTGCTAGCTCTTTGAAATTTGGCATAATAAAGTAGTTCCAAGTTCTATCTCTAAGCTTTGATTCCTATTGATGTAACCCCAAGCAGAGACTGACGAAAATCACTTATATAGTAAGGGGTTGCCTAGCTTCCAAAAAACTACAAATTTGCTGAAATCTCAGCACACATTTTTTCACCCAATCTTGATTATGCCTTCAGGTAATGATCAGTCCACCAATCCCACTTGGCTCAACAAATTTGGTACTTTTAGGTAATACTGTTCTTTTGCAGTAACCATTTTCACTTTTAGGTTTCACTCTGTTTTCTACTATACGGATATGTGCTTTTGGAACTCTAAATGAAACATGGTTTTTGCTAGCTCTTTGAAACTTGGCATAATAAAGTCGTTCCAAGTTCTAACTCTATGCTTGGATTTCTATTGTTTTAGACCCCAGCAGAGACTGACGAAAATCACTTATATTAAAGGGGTTGCCAAGTTTCAAAAAAACTACGAGTTTCCTGAAAACTCAGCAAACATTTTTTTCTCCCAATCTTCATGATACTTTCAGGTAATGATCAGTCCACCAATCCCACTTGACTCACCAAGTTTCATTCTTCTAGGTTAAACCGTTCGTTTTCAGTAACCGTTTTAATTTTGAGGTTTCACTCTGTTTTCTCCTATATGGATACATGCATTTGGAACTCTAAATCAAACACGGTTAGTGCTAGCTCTTTGAAACTTTGCACAATAAAGTAGTTATGTGTTCTATCTCTATGGTTTGTTGCCTATTGATGTAGGCTAAGCAGAGACTTATTAAAATTACTTTCATTGAAAGGGTTTACCAAGCGTCCAAAAAACTACGATTGTCCTGACATCTCAGCATATATTTTTCCCCCAGTCTTGATGATTATTTCAGGTAATGATCAGGACACCAATCCCACTTGGCTCACCAAAGTTTGTTCTTTTAGGTTAAATAGTTACTTTGCAGTAAACGATTTCCTTTTTAGGTTTCACTCTGTTTTCTCCTATATGGATATATGTACTTGGAAGTCTAAATAAAACACGGTTTGTGCTAGATCTTTGAAACTTGATATAATAAAGCAGTTCCAATTCTATCTCTATGGTTTGTTTTTAATTGATGTAGCCCAGTTAGAGACTGACAAAAATCATTTTCATTGAAAGGCGTGGACAAGCTTTTAAAAAACTTTGATTTTCCTAAAATCTCAGCAAACATTTTTTCACCCAATCTTGATGAAACTTTCAGGTAATGATCATTACACTAATTCTACTTGGCTCACCAAATGTTGTTCTTCTAGGTTAAACCATTCGTTTTCAGTAACAGTTTTCCTTTTTAGGTATCAGTCTGTTTTCTCCTATATAGATACATGTACTTGGAACTCTAAATCAATCACGGCTCCTGCTAGCTCTTTGAAACTTGGCATAATAAAGTAGTTCCAATTTCTATCTCTATGATTTGTTTCCTATTGATGTAGCCCCAAGCAGAGACTGAAGAAAATCAATTTCATTGAAAGGGGTTGCCAATCATCCAAAAAACTACGAGTTTTCTGAAATCTCAGCAAACGTTTTTTAATCCAATCTTGATGATAGTTTCAGGTTATGATCAGTACAGCAATCCTACTTGGCTCACCAAATTTCGTTCTTCTAGTTAAAACCATTCGTTTGCAGTAACCGTTTTTGTTTTTAGGTTTCACTCTGTTTTCTCCAATATGGATACATGTAGTTGGAACTCTAAATCAAATACAGTTTGTGGTAGCTCTTTGAAATTTGACACAATAAAGTACTTCCAAGTTCTATCTATGGTTTGTTTCCCATTGATGTAGCCCGAAGAATAGACTGACGAAAATCACTTTCATGGAAAGAGAATGATAAAGCTTCCAAAAAAACTACGAGATTTCTGAAATGTCACCAAAATTTTTTTAACGCCATCTTTATGATACTTTCAGGTAATGATCAGTACCCCAATCCTAGTTGGCTCACCTAATTTCGTTCTTCTAGGTTAAACGGTTCTTTTGCAGTAACCGTTTTCAATTTTAGGTCTCACTCTGTTTTCTCCTATATGAATACATGTTGTTGGAATTTTAAATCAAACACGGTTTGTGCTAGGTCTTTGAAACTTGGCACAATAAAGTAGTTCTAAGTTTTATCTCTATGGTTTGTTTCCTATTGATGTAGCCCCAAGCACAGACTGACAAAATCACTTTCATTGAAAGAGGTTTCTGAGTTTCCTAAAATCTATGAATTTTCTGAAATGTCAGCAAATATTTTTTCACCAATCTTGATGATACTTTCAGTTAATGATCAGTACACCAATTCAACTTGAATCACCAAAATTCGTTCTGCTAGATTAAACCGTTCGTTTGCAGAAACCATTTTCATTTTCAGGTATCAGTCTGTTTTCTCCTATATGGATACATGTAGTTGGAACACTAAATCAAACAGGGTTTGTGCTAGTTCTTTGAAACATGGCATAATAAATTAGTTTCAAATTCTATCTCTATGCTTTCTTTCCTATTGATGTAGCCCCAAGCAGAGACTGATAAAAATTACTTTCATTGAAAGGGGTTGTCAAGCTTTCAAAAAATTATGAGTTTTCTGAAATCTCAGCAAATATTTTTTCACCCAGTCTTGATAATATTTTCATGTAATGATCAATAGACCAATCCCACTTGGCTCAAAAATTTTTGTTCTTCATGGTTAAACCGTTCATTTGCAGTAACCGTTTTTATTTTTTTATTTCACTCTCTTTTCTTCTATATGAATACATGTTGTTGGAACTTAACATAAGACACGTTTTGTGCTAGCTCTTTTAAATTTGGCCCAATAAAGTAGTTCCAAGTTCTGTCTCTATGATGTGTTTTTTACTGATGTAGCTTCAAGGAAAGACTGACTAAAATGAATTTCATTGAAAGGAGTTGCCAAGCTTCCATAAAACTTCGAGTTTCCTGAAATCTCAGGAAACGTTTTTTACCCAATCTTGACAATACATTCAGGTAATGATCAGTACACTAATCCCACTTGGCTCACGAAATTTCGTTCTTCTAGGTTAAACCGTTCGTTTGCAGTAACCATTTTCATTTACAGGTTTCACACTGTTTTCTCCTATATGGACATGTCTTTGGAACTCTAAATCAAACACGGTTTGTGCTAGTTCTTTGAAACTTGGCACAATTAAGTAGTTCTAAGTTTCATCTCTATCGTTTGTTTCCTATTGATATATCCCCAAACAGAGACTGAAGAAAATCACTTTCATTGAAAGGGGTTGCCAAGCTTCCAAAAAACTACGAGTTTCCTCAAATCTCAGCAAACATGTTTTCACCCAATCTTGATGATACTTTCAGGTAATGATCAGTACACCAAACTTATTTGGCTCACCAAATTTAGTTTTTCTAGGTTAAACCTTTCGTTTGCAATAACCCTTTTCATTTTTAGGTTTTACTCAGTTTTCTCCTATATGGATACATGTTTTTGGAAATCTAAATCAAACAGGGTTTGTGCTAGCTCTTTGAATCTTGGCACAATAAAGTAGTTCCAAGTTCTATCTCTATGGTTTGTTTCTTATTGATGTAGGCCCAAGCAGGGACTGATGAAAATCACTTAAATTGAAAGGAGTTGCCAAGCTTCCAAAACACTATGAGTTTCCTGAAATCTCAGCAAACATTTTATCACCCAATTTGATGATACTTTCAGGTAATGATTAGAACACAAATCCCCCTTAGCTCACCAAATTTCATCTTCTAGGGTAAACCTTTCGTTTGCAGTCAACTTTTTTATTTTTAAGTTTCACAGTAATTTCTCCTATATAGATACATGTATTTGGAAGACTAAATAAAACACGGTTTGTGCTAGCTCGTTGAAAGTTGCACAATAAAGTAGCTTCAAAGTCTCTCTCTATGATTTGTTTTTTATTGAAGTAGCCAGAAGCAGAGACTGGCGAAAATCACTTTCGTTCAAAAAGGTTGCGAAGCATCCGAAAAGTACGAGTTTCCTGAAATCTCAGGAAACATTTTTACACCCATTGTTGATGGTAATTTTTGGTAATGATCAGTACACCATCCCACTTGGCTCACAAAATTTCATTCTTTTAGGTTAAACCGTGCGTTTGCAGTAACTGTTTTTATTTTTAGGTTTCCCTCTGCTTTGTCCTATATGGATACATGTGGTTGGAACTCTAAATCAAACACGGTTTGTGCTAGCTCTTTGAAACTTGGCACAATAAAGTAATTGCAAGTTCTATTTCTATGGTTTAATTCCTATTGATGTAGCACCAAGCAGAGACTGAAAAAAATCACTTTCATTTAAAGGGGTTTCCAAACTTTAAAAAAACAACGAGTTTCATGAAACCACAGCAAACATTTCTTCACCCAATCTTCATGATACTTTAAGGTAATGATCAGTACACCAATCCCACTTGGCTTACCAAATTTTATTCTTCTAGTTTAAACCCTTCGTTTACAGTAACCCTTTTCATTTTTAGGTTTCACTCTGTTTTTTCCTATATGGATACATGTGTTTGGAACTCTAAATCAAACACAGTTTGTGCTACCTCTTTTAAACTTAGCACAATAAAATTTTTTCACCAAATTTTGTTCTTCTAGGTTAAACCGTTCCTTTGCAGTAACCGTTTTCATTTTTAGGTTTCACTCTGTTTTCTCTATATGGATACATGTAGTTGGCACTCTAAATCAAACACGGTTTGTTCTAGCTCTTTAAAACTTGGCACAATAAAATTGTTCCAAGTTCTGTCACTATGGTTTTTTTCTTATTCATGTAGCCCCACGCTGAGACTGAGGAAAATCACTTTTATGAAAGGCGTTGGCAAGCTCCCAAAAAACTACGAGTCTTCTGATATCTCAGCAAACGTTTTTTCACTCAATTGTGATGATACTTTCATTCATGATCAGGACACAATTCCCACTTGGCTCAGGAAAGTTCGTTTTTCTAGGTTAAGCCGTTCGTTATTAGTAACTGTTTTCATTTTTAGGTTTTACTCTGTTTTCTCCTATATGGATACCTGTAGTTGGAACTCTAAATCAAACACGGTTTGTGCTACCTCTTTGAAACTTTACAAAATAAAGTAGTTCCAAGGTCTGTATGGTTTGTTTCCTATTGATTTAGCCCTAAGAAGAGACTGGTGAAAGTCACTTTCATTGAAATGGGTTGCAAGCTTTTAAAAAACTATGAATTTTCTGAAATCACAGCAAACACTTTTTCACCCAATCTTGATGACACTTTCAGGTAATGATCAGTACAACAATCTCACTTCGCTCACCAAATTTTGTTCTTCTAGGAAAACCGTTCGTTTGCAGTAACCGTTTTCATTCTTAGGTTTCACTATGTTTTCTCCTCTATGGATACATGTAGTTGGAACTCTAAATGAAACACGGTTTGTGCTAGCTCTTTGAATCTTTCGACAATAAAGTTGTTCCAATTTCTATCTTTATGGTTCGTTTCCTATTGATGTATCCCCCAGCAGAGACTGAAGAAAATCTCTTTCAATTAAAGGGGTTGCCAAGCTTCAAAAAAACTATGAGTTTTCTGAAATCTCAGCAAACGTGTTTACACCCAATCTTGATGATACTTTAAGGTAATGATCAGTAACCAATCCCACTTGGCTCACAAAGTTATGTTCTTCTATGTTAAACCGTTCGTTTGCAGTAACCGTTTTTATATTTAGGTTTCACTCTGTTTTCTCCTATGTGGATACATGTATTTGCAACTCTAAATCAAACACGGTTTGTGCTAGCTCTTTGAAACTTGGCACAATAAAATAGTTCCATGTTCTCTCTTTATGGTTTTTTTCCTATTGATGTAGCCCTAAGGTGAGACTGAGGAAAATCCCTTACATTGAAAGGGGTTGCCAAGCTTCCAAAAAACTATGATGTTGAGAGCCTCAGCTGAAGGGGCCCCAGCAAACTTTCAGCTGCCAGCAAACTTCCAGCTGCTGGCTAATGATTGGCTCACAGCAACCCCAGAAACATCTAGTTGATTGGCTCCTCTATGGTAATGTTCATTAGGCTTTTTCCCTGCCCTTCAGTCTGCCGGCTGATGATTGGCTCACAGCGGCCCCAGCAACATCTAGCTCATTGGCTCCTCCACGGAGCTGCTCATTGGACTTTTTCCCTGCCCTTTCAGACACGGAGCTGTTCATTTGGGTACTTCTTTGTCTCTGGCCACGCGACCCAGCCATTCAGCCTCAAGAGCAAGAGGATTGTGTGAGGTGAGGAGGCTTGTGTGGGTGAGAGGCTTCTGGAAGCCGGTGATGGCAGTTGGGCTCTGAGGGTTTTTTTTTTTTTTTCTGAGGAGCTGTTTTGCTTGGCGTTTGTAGTTCTAAAAATAAAGTTAGTTTCTTTTGACAAGTGGCTCCTGATTTGTGCCCAGCCATACTGCAGCGTTTGGTGCCTCGCACGGAGAGCGACTGAGGGTAAGTAAACTGCTCGCCCCTGAGGGCAGGGCAAGTGGATAGGTAGCCATTCTAAGTTTCCTCTTTTGTTTTGCTTCATTTTTGTTTTAACTTGCCTGTCCCTGGAGCTGAGTGAGAGGGAAGAAAAACCGCTCACATCTGAGGAAAAACTATTCGCGTCTGAGGAACAGATAGGGAAAAAGAACGAATGCCCATGTCAGTAGGATAGAAAGGCTATAATGAATTTTTGTTTTTCCATTTTTATTGGATTCTGTCTCGGTTTGGTTTGGTGTTATCTTTTTGGGTTGTATTATAGTAGAAATACGGGATCAGCAATTAGTAAAAAAACAAACTGAAAGAGTGTTAAGTAAATTGTTAGAGCAAGGAGGCTTCCTGGTAAAATCAAGAGCAGTCAAGGCATATGATGAAACCCTAACCATATACCTACCCCTAACCATAGACCTAATTCAGGTTTTAAGCCAATCTCTCAAACTAACTCTTACCCTGACTCTGATACTAACATTAACATTGGTTCTAAACATCAACCTGACCTTAAATCTAACACTAACACTCAACCCAGCCCTAAACTGAGCCTTAAAATTAGCCCTAAATGTAACTCTACTATTTAAATTATCCATAACCCTAACCCTAGCACGAACATAACCTGAAACTTAGCCATAATCTGAGCCCTATCCTGAGCTTTAAAACTAACCCAAGCACTAATCATATCTCTAGCCCTAATCATAACCATAACCCTAGCCCGAACCCTAGTCTAACCCTATCCATTACCATAAATATAACGCTAAACCTAATGCTAACCCTAGGCCTAAAACTAATACTATGTCTGATCCCATTTCTATTCATAACCCTAAACCTAACCTGGACCCTAATACTAACCCTGTCATTACTCTAACCCTAACACTAATGCTAATTTGATCTCTAATTTTAGACCTTAACCTATCCCAAACCTTAGCAAAACCCTAATCTTAAACATAACCCTTACACTAAACATAGCTATAATCCTAAACATAATATTATCTTTAAACATAAATTTAGACCTGAAATTTGCAGTACCACAAATCCTAGCCCTAACACTAAAACACTAGCCCTCATTCTAGCACGAAACCTAGCCTTAATCATAACCCTAACCATAACCAAAGCCCTAACCCTAATTCTAAATATTACCCTACCTCTAAACCTAGGTATAACATCATGCTTTACCCGAAACTTAATACTAACTCAAACCCTAGTCTTTATTTAAGCTGAACACTAACCATAGCCCTAATCCTAGCCCTAATTTATCCATTTCCCAAACCCAAGCCCTAAGACTAACTCTAACTCACACTAGCTCTTTCCGTAGTTCTAACCCTATTACATACCATAATCAAACCCTAGCCCTAACCCTAACCTTATCCCTCTCCTCATTCCTAACTCTAAAACTAGATATACCCTAAATCTAAATCTAACCCTAACCCTAGCAGTAAAACAAAACCAAGCAATAACCCTAACATTAAACTTTAACTTAAACCACCCTAACACTATATCTAAAACTACTCCTGTTCCTAATTTGACTCCTAACCCAACCTTAAAAGGAACCCTGACACTGACTCATATCCTAACTCTCATTCTGGCTCTAAACACCATCCTAAACTAAAACCAAAACCTACCAGTAACTCTATCCCTAATTCGAGTCCTAACCCTAACTCTGACCCTCATTCATATCCTAACACTAACCATAGCTCTAAATATCACTCTAACCTTAAACCTAACCTGAAAATTAGACCTACCTTTAATCCTTACCCTAAAACTAAACCTAAGGATAACCATAGTTTTACATAAGCCATTGCCCTAACCCTAGCTCTAACCCTAAATAAAAAATTTCTCTAAACCTAGCTTTAACCCTAACACTTACTGTAATACTAGCTCTACACCTATCTCTTACCCTAACCAAAACTTTAACACTAATGGTGAGCCTAGAATTACTCCTAATTTATTGCTAACCAAAATCCAAAACCTTTTAATAGTACTGACTTTAGACCTGATTCTAGTTCTATTCTTATCCTAAACCCCAATGCTAACCCTGAAACTTATTCTGACACAAACAATAACCCTAGGTCTAAACCTCAACATAAGCATTGAGCAAACCCTAACACTGGCCATACTGGTAACCTTATAATTAAACCTAACACTAACCCTAGCTATAAAATTAACTCTAACTTTCACCCTAGCCCTATCCCTAGTTCTTACCCTATTTTTTTTACCAAAACCCAAAACCTAGCTCTACACCTAGCACTAATTCTTGCCCTATGCTTAGTCCTTGCCCTAACCCTAGATGTAACCCTAACTCTAAATCTAACCCTAATACTAAGCTAAGCCTAAAACTAACACTAGCCCTAACTCTATTTTTAATCGCAAAACTAGCCCTAACCCTAACCTAGCAGTAAAACAAAACTGAGTAATGGCCCTAACCCTAAACCTTAACTTAAACCACACTAAAACTACATATAGACCTAACCCTACCCTTAATTTGACTCCTAACCCTAACCTTAAAACTAACCCTGAAACAACTCCTAATGCTCACTCCTAGCTCTAGACCCCAT